>NC_074669.1:65980266-65990762 GCF_029448725.1 Salvelinus fontinalis
AGTAAATGTAGTAAATGTAGTATGTAGTATGTAGTAAATGTAGTAAATGTAGTATGTAGTATGTAGTAAATGTAGTAAATGTAGTAATGTAGTAAATGTAGTAAATGTAGTAAATGTAGTAAATGTAATAAATGTAATAAATGTAATAAATGTAGTATGTAGTAAATGTAGTAATGTAGTATGTAGTAAATGTAGTAAATGTAGTAAATGTAGTAAATGTAGTAAATGTAATAAATGTAGTAAATGTAATAAATGTAGTAAATGTAGTAAATGTAGTAAATGTAGTATGTAATAAATGTAGTATGTAGTATGTAGTAAATGTAGTAAATGTAGTAAATGTAGTAAATGTAATAAATGTAATAAATGTAGTAAATGTAGTAAATGTAGTATGTAATAAATGTAGTAATGTAGTAAATGTAGTAAATGTAGTAAATGTAATAAATGTAGTAAATGTAGTAAATGTAGTAATGTAATAAATGTAGTATGTAGTATGTAGTAAATGTAGTAAATGTAGTAAATGTAGTAAATGTAGTAAATGTAGTAATGTAGTAATGTAGTAAATGTAGTAAATGTAGTAAATGTAATAAATGTAGTAAATGTAGTAAATGTAGTATGTAATAAATGTAGTATGTAGTATGTAGTAAATGTAATAAATGTAATAAATGTAATAAATGTAGTAAATGTAGTAAATGTAGTATGTAGTATGTAGTAAATGTAGTAAATGTAATAAATGTAGTAAATGTAGTAAATGTAGTATGTAATAAATGTAGTATGTAGTATGTAGTATGTAATAAATGTAGTAAATGTAGTAAATGTAGTAAATGTAGTAAATGTAGTAAATGTAGTAAATGTAGTATGTAATAAATGTAGTATGTAGTATGTAGTAAATGTAATAAATGTAATAAATGTAATAAATGTAGTAAATGTAGTAAATGTAGTATGTAGTAAATGTAGTAAATGTAGTAAATGTAGTAAATGTAGTAAATGTAGTATGTAGTATGTAGTAAATGTAGTAAATGTAATAAATGTAGTAAATGTAGTAAATGTAGTATGTAATAAATGTAGTATGTAGTATGTAGTATGTAATAAATGTAGTAAATGTAGTAAATGTAGTAAATGTAGTAAATGTAGTAAATGTAGTAAATGTAGTATGTAATAAATGTAGTATGTAGTATGTAGTAAATGTAGTAAATGTAGTAAATGTAGTAAATGTAATAAATGTAGTAAATGTAGTATGTAATAAATGTAGTATGTAGTATGTAGTAAATGTAGTAAATGTAGTAAATGTAATAAATGTAGTAAATGTAGTAAATGTAGTATGTAATAAATGTAGTAAATGTAGTATGTAGTAAATGTAGTAAATGTAGTAAATGTAGTATGTAGTAAATGTAGTAAATGTAGTATGTAGTAAATGTAGTATGTAGTAAATGTAGTAAATGTAATAAATGTAGTAAATGTAGTAAATGTAATAAATGTAGTAAATGTAGTAATGTAGTAAATGTAGTAAATGTAGTAAATGTAGTAAATGTAGTAAATGTAATAAATGTAGTAAATGTAGTATGTAGTAAATGTAGTAAATGTAGTAAATGTAGTATGTAGTAAATGTAGTAAATGTAGTAAATGTAGTAAATGTAATAAATGTAGTAAATGTAATAAATGTAATAAATGTAATAAATGTAGTAAATGTAGTATGTAGTAAATGTAGTAAATGTAGTAAATGTAGTAAATGTAGTAAATGTAGTAAATGTAGTATGTAGTAAATGTAGTAAATGTAGTATGTAGTAAATGTAGTAAATGTAATAAATGTAGTAAATGTAGTAAATGTAATAAATGTAGTAAATGTAGTAAATGTAGTAAATGTAGTAAATGTAGTAAATGTAATAAATGTAGTAAATGTAGTAAATGTAGTAAATGTAATAAATGTAGTAAATGTAATAAATGTAGTAAATGTAGTATGTAGTAAATGTAGTATGTAGTAAATGTAGTAAATGTAGTAAATGTAGTAATGTAGTAAATGTAGTAAATGTAGTAAATGTAGTAAATGTAGTAAATGTAATAAATGTAGTAAATGTAGTAAATGTAGTAAATGTAGTATGTAATAAATGTAGTATGTAGTATGTAGTAAATGTAGTAAATGTAGTAAATGTAGTAAATGTAGTAAATGTAGTATGTAGTAAATGTAGTAAATGTAGTATGTAGTAAATGTAGTATGTAGTAAATGTAGTAAATGTAGTAAATGTAGTAAATGTAGTAAATGTAGTAAATGTAGTAAATGTAGTATGTAGTATGTAGTAAATGTAGTAAATGTAGTAAATGTAGTAAATGTAGTAAATGTAGTATGTAGTAAATGTAGTATGTAGTAAATGTAGTAAATGTAGTAAATGTAGTAAATGTAGTAAATGTAATAAATGTAATAAATGTAGTAAATGTAGTATGTAGTATGTAGTAAATGTAGTAAATGTAGTATGTAGTATGTAGTAAATGTAGTAAATGTAGTATGTAGTATGTAGTAAATGTAGTATGTAGTAAATGTAGTAAATGTAGTAAATGTAGTATGTAGTATGTAGTAAATGTAGTAAATGTAGTAAATGTAGTAATGTAGTAAATGTAGTAAATGTAGTAAATGTAGTAATGTAGTAAATGTAGTATGTAGTAAATGTAATAAATGTAGTAAATGTAGTATGTAGTATGTAGTAAATGTAGTATGTAGTAAATGTAGTAAATGTAGTAAATGTAGTAAATGTAGTAAATGTAGTAAATGTAGTAAATGTAGTAAATGTAGTAAATGTAGTAAATGTAGTAAATGTAGTAAATGTAATAAATGTAGTAAATGTAGTAAATGTAGTAAATGTAGTAAATGTAGTAAATGTAGTAAATGTAGTAAATGTAGTAAATGTAGTATGTAGTAAATGTAGTAAATGTAGTATGTAGTAAATGTAGTATGTAGTAAATGTAGTAAATGTAGTAAATGTAATAAATGTAGTAAATGTAGTAAATGTAGTATGTAATAAATGTAGTAAATGTAGTATGTAGTAAATGTAATAAATGTAGTAAATGTAGTAAATGTAGTAAATGTAATAAATGTAATAAATGTAATAAATGTAGTAAATGTAATAAATGTAGTATGTAGTAAATGTAGTAAATGTAGTAAATGTAGTAAATGTAGTATGTAGTAAATGTAGTATGTAGTAAATGTAGTATGTAGTAAATGTAGTAAATGTAATAAATGTAGTAAATGTAGTAAATGTAGTAAATGTAGTAAATGTAGTATGTAGTAAATGTAGTAAATGTAGTAAATGTAGTAAATGTAGTAAATGTAGTATGTAGTAAATGTAGTAAATGTAGTAAATGTAGTAAATGTAATAAATGTAGTAAATGTAGTAAATGTAGTATGTAGTAAATGTAGTATGTAGTAAATGTAGTAAATGTAGTAAATGTAGTAAATGTAATAAATGTAGTATGTAGTAAATGTAGTAAATGTAATAAATGTAGTAAATGTAATAAATGTAGTAAATGTAGTATGTAGTAAATGTAGTAAATGTAGTAAATGTAGTAAATGTAATACTTGTAGTAAATGTAGTAAATGTAGTATGTAGTATGTAGTAAATGTAGTAAATGTAGTAAATGTAGTAAATATAGTAAATGTAGTATGTAGTAATGTAGTAAATGTAGTAAATGTAGTAAATGTAATAAATGTAGTAAATGTAGTAAATGTAGTAAATGTAGTAAATGTAGTAAATGTAATAAATGTAATAAATGTAGTAAATGTAGTAAATGTAGTAAATGTAGTATGTAGTATGTAGTAAATGTAGTAAATGTAGTATGTAGTAAATGTAATAAATGTAGTAAATGTAGTAAATGTAATAAATGTAGTAAATGTAGTAAATGTAATAAATGTAGTAAATGTAGTAAATGTAGTAAATGTAGTAAATGTAGTAAATGTAGTAAATGCAGTAAATGTAGTAAATGTAGTAAATGTAATAAATGTAGTAAATGTAATAAATGTAATAAATGTAGTAAATGTAGTAAATGTAATAAATGTAATAAATGTAGTAAATGTAGTAAATGTAATAAATGTAGTAAATGTAATAAATGTAGTAAATGTAGTAAATGTAGTAAATGTAATAAATGTAGTAAATGTTGTAAATGTAGTAAATGTAGTAAATGTAGTAAATGTAGTATGTAATAAATGTAGTAAATGTAGTAAATGTAGTAAATGTAATAAATGTAGTAAATGTAGTAAATGTAGTAAATGTAGTAAATGTAGTAAATGTAGTAAATGTAATAAATGTAGTAAATGTAGTAAATGTAATAAATGTAGTAAATGTAGTAAATGTAGTAAATGTAGTAAATGTAGTAAATGTAGTAAATGTAATAAATGTAGTATGTAGTAAATGTTGTAAATGTAGTAAATGTAGTATGTAGTAAATGTAGTATGTAGTAAATGTAGTAAATGTAATAAATGTAGTATGTAGTAAATGTAGTAAATGTAATAAATGTAGTATGTAGTAAATGTAGTAAATGTAATAAATGTAGTATGTAGTAAATGTAGTAAATGTAATAAATGTAGTATGTAGTAAATGTAGTAAATGTAGTATGTAGTATGTAGTAAATGTAGTAAATGTAGTAAATGTAGTAAATGTAGTATGTAATAAATGTAGTAAATGTAGTATGTAGTAAATGTAGTAAATGTAGTAAATGTAATAAATGTAATAAATGTAGTAAATGTAGTAAATGTAGTAAATGTAGTAAATGTAGTAAATGTAGTAAATGTAGTAAATGTAATAAATGTAGTAAATGTAGTAAATGTAGTAAATGTAGTATGTAGTAAATGTAATAAATGTAATAAATGTAGTAAATGTAGTAAATGTAATAAATGTAGTAAATGTAATAAATGTAGTAAATGTAATAAATGTAATAAATGTAATAAATGTAATAAATGTAGTAAATGTAGTAAATGTAATAAATGTAGTAAATGTAGTAAATGTAGTAAATGTAATAAATGTAGTAAATGTAATAAATGTAGTAAATGTAGTAAATGTAGTAAATGTAGTAAATGTAGTAAATGTAGTAAATGTAGTAAATGTAATAAATGTAGTAAATGTAGTAAATGTAATAAATGTAGTAAATGTAATAAATGTAGTAAATGTAGTAAATGTAGTAAATGTAGTAAATGTAGTAAATGTAGTAAATGTAGTAAATGTAGTAAATGTAGTAAATGTAGTAAATGTAGTAAATGTAGTAAATGTAGTAAATGTAATAAATGTAGTAAATGTAATAAATGTAGTAAATGTAATAAATGTAGTAAATGTAGTAAATGTAGTAAATGTAGTAAATGTAATAAATGTAGTAAATGTAGTAAATGTAGTAAATGTAGTAAATGTAGTAAATGTAGTAAATGTAATAAATGTAGTAAATGTAATAAATGTAATAAATGTAATAAATGTAGTAAATGTAGTATGTAGTAAATGTAGTAAATGTAGTAAATGTAGTAAATGTAGTAAATGTAGTAAATGTAGTAAATGTAGTATGTAGTAAATGTAGTAAATGTAGTAAATGTAGTAAATGTAATAAATGTAGTAAATGTAATAAATGTAATAAATGTAGTAAATGTAGTAAATGTAGTAAATGTAATAAATGTAGTAAATGTAGTAAATGTAGTAAATGTAGTAAATGTAGTAAATGTAGTAAATGTAATAAATGTAGTAAATGTAATAAATGTAATAAATGTAATAAATGTAGTAAATGTAGTAAATGTAGTAAATGTAGTAAATGTAGTAAATGTAGTAAATGTAGTAAATGTAGTAAATGTAGTAAATGTAGTAAATGTAGTAAATGTAGTAAATGTAGTAAATGTAGTAAATGTAGTAAATGTAGTAAATGTAGTAAATGTAGTAAATGTAGTAAATGTAGTAAATGTAGTAAATGTAGTAAATGTAGTAAATGTAGTAAATGTAGTAAATGTAGTAAATGTAGTAAATGTAATAAATGTAGTAAATGTAGTAAATGTAGTAAATGTAGTAAATGTAGTAAATGTAGTAAATGTAGTAAATGTAGTAAATGTAGTAAATGTAGTAATGTAGTAAATGTAGTAAATGTAGTAAATGTAGTAAATGTAGTAAATGTAGTAAATGTAGTAATGTAGTAAATGTAGTAAATGTAGTAAATGTAGTAAATGTAGTAAATGTAGTAAATGTAGTAAATGTAGTAAATGTAGTAAATGTAGTAAATGTAGTAAATGTAATAAATGTAGTAAATGTAGTAAATGTAGTAAATGTAGTAAATGTAGTAAATGTAGTAAATGTAGTAAATGTAGTAAATGTAGTAAATGTAGTAAATGTAGTAAATGTAGTAAATGTAGTAAATGTAGTAAATGTAGTAAATGTAGTAAATGTAGTAAATGTAGTAAATGTAGTAAATGTAGTAAATGTAGTAAATGTAGTAAATGTAGTAAATGTAGTAAATGTAGTAAATGTAGTAAATGTAGTAAATGTAGTAAATGTAGTAAATGTAATAAATGTAGTAAATGTAGTAAATGTAGTAAATGTATAAATGTAGTAATGTAGTAAATGTAGTAAATGTAGTAAATGTAATAAATGTAGTAAATGTAATAAATGTAGTAAATGTAGTATGTAGTAAATGTAGTAAATGTAGTAAATGTAGTAAATGTAATACTTGTAGTAAATGTAGTAAATGTAGTATGTAGTATGTAGTAAATGTAGTAAATGTAGTAAATGTAGTAAATGTAGTAAATGTAGTAAATGTAGTAAATGTAGTAAATGTAGTAAATGTAGTAAATGTAGTAAATGTAGTAAATGTAATAAATGTAATAAATGTAGTAAATGTAGTAAATGTAATAAATGTAGTAAATGTAGTAAATGTAGTAAATGTAATAAATGTAGTAAATGTAGTAAATGTAGTAAATGTAGTAAATGTAGTAAATGTAGTAAATGTAGTAAATGTAATAAATGTAGTAAATGTAGTAATGTAGTAAATGTAGTAAATGTAGTAAATGTAGTAAATGTAGTAAATGTAGTAAATGTAGTAAATGTAGTAAATGTAGTAAATGTAGTAAATGTAATAAATGTAGTAAATGTAGTAAATGTAGTAAATGTAGTAAATGTAGTAAATGTAGTAAATGTAGTAAATGTAGTAAATGTAATAAATGTAGTAAATGTAGTAAATGTAGTAATGTAGTAAATGTAGTAAATGTAGTAAATGTAGTAAATGTAATAAATGTAGTAAATGTAGTAAATGTAGTAAATGTAGTAAATGTAGTAAATGTAGTAAATGTAGTAAATGTAATAAATGTAGTAATGTAGTAATGTAGTAAATGTAGTAAATGTAGTAAATGTAGTAAATGTAATAAATGTAGTAAATGTAGTAAATGTAGTAAATGTAGTAAATGTAGTAAATGTAGTAAATGTAGTAAATGTAGTAAATGTAGTAAATGTAGTAAATGTAGTAAATGTAGTAAATGTAATAAATGTAGTAAATGTAGTAAATGTAGTAAATGTAGTAAATGTAGTAAATGTAGTAAATGTAGTAAATGTAGTAAATGTAGTAAATGTAGTAAATGTAGTAAATGTAGTAATGTAGTAAATGTAATAAATGTAGTAAATGTAGTAAATGTAGTAAATGTAGTATGTAGTAATGTAGTAAATGTAGTAAATGTAGTAAATGTAGTAAATGTAGTAAATGTATAAATGTAGTATGTAGTATGTAGTAAATGTAGTAAATGTAGTAAATGTAGTATGTAGTAAATGTAGTAAATGTAGTAATGTAGTAAATGTAGTAAATGTAGTAATGTAGTAAATGTAGTAAATGTAATAAATGTAGTAAATGTAGTAAATGTAGTAAATGTAGTAAATGTAGTAAATGTAGTAAATGTAGTAAATGTAGTAATGTAGTAAATGTAGTAAATGTAGTAAATGTAGTAAATGTAATAAATGTAGTAAATGTAATAAATGTAGTAAATGTAGTAAATGTAGTAAATGTAATAAATGTAGTAAATGTAGTAAATGTAGTAAATGTAGTAAATGTAATAAATGTAGTAAATGTAGTAAATGTAGTAAATGTAGTAAATGTAATAAATGTAGTAATGTAGTAAATGTAGTAAATGTAGTAAATGTAGTAAATGTAGTAAATGTAGTAAATGTAGTAAATGTAATAAATGTAGTAAATGTAGTAAATGTAGTAAATGTAGTAAATGTAGTAAATGTAGTAAATGTAGTAAATGTAGTAAATGTAGTAAATGTAGTAAATGTAGTAAATGTAGTAAATGTAGTAAATGTAGTAAATGTAGTAAATGTAGTAAATGTAGTAAATGTAGTAAATGTAGTAAATGTAGTAAATGTAGTAAATGTAGTAAATGTAGTAAATGTAGTAAATGTAGTAAATGTAGTAAATGTAGTAAATGTAGTAAATGTAGTAAATGTAGTAAATGTAGTAAATGTAGTAAATGTAGTAAATGTAGTAAATGTAGTAAATGTAGTAAATGTAGTAAATGTAGTAAATGTAATAAATGTAGTAAATGTAGTAATGTAGTAATGTAGTAAATGTAGTAAATGTAGTAAATGTAGTAATGTAGTAAATGTAGTAAATGTAGTATGTAGTAATGTAGTAAATGTAGTAAATGTAGTAAATGTAGTAAATGTAGTAAATGTAGTATGTAGTAATGTAGTAAATGTAGTAAATGTAGTAAATGTAGTAAATGTAGTAAATGTAGTAAATGTAGTAAATGTAGTAAATGTAGTAAATGTAGTAAATGTAGTAAATGTAATAAATGTAGTAAATGTAGTAAATGTAGTAATGTAGTAAATGTAGTAAATGTAGTAAATGTAGTAAATGTAGTAAATGTAGTAAATGTAGTAAATGTAGTAAATGTAGTAAATGTAGTAAATGTAGTAAATGTAGTAGTAAATGTAGTAAATGTAGTAAATGTAGTAAATGTAGTAAATGTAGTAAATGTAGTAAATGTAGTAATGTAGTAAATGTAGTAATGTAGTAAATGTAGTAAATGTAGTAAATGTAGTAAATGTAGTAAATGTAGTAAATGTAGTAAATGTAGTAAATGTAGTAAATGTAGTAAATGTAGTAAATGTAGTAAATGTAGTAAATGTAGTAAATGTAGTAAATGTAGTAAATGTAGTAAATGTAGTAAATGTAGTAAATGTAGTAAATGTAGTAAATGTAGTAAATGTAGTAAATGTAGTAAATGTAGTAAATGTAGTAAATGTAGTAAATGTAGTAAATGTAGTAAATGTAGTAAATGTAGTAAATGTAGTAAATGTAATAAATGTAGTAAATGTAGTAAATGTAGTAAATGTAGTAAATGTAGTAAATGTAGTAAATGTAGTAAATGTAGTAAATGTAGTAAATGTAGTAAATGTAGTAAATGTAGTAAATGTAGTAAATGTATAATGTAGTAAATGTAGTAAATGTAGTAAATGTAGTAAATGTAGTAAATGTAGTAAATGTAGTAAATGTAGTAATGTAGTAAATGTAGTAAATGTAGTAAATGTAATAAATGTAGTAAATGTAGTAAATGTAGTAAATGTAGTAAATGTAATAAATGTAGTAAATGTAGTAAATGTAGTAAATGTAGTAAATGTAGTAAATGTAGTAAATGTAGTAAATGTAGTAAATGTAGTAAATGTAGTAAATGTAGTAAATGTAGTAAATGTAGTAAATGTAGTAAATGTAGTAAATGTAGTAAATGTAGTAAATGTAGTAAATGTAGTAAATGTAGTAAATGTAGTAAATGTAATAAATGTAGTAAATGTAGTAAATGTAGTATGTATAAATGTAGTAAATGTAGTAAATGTAGTAAATGTAGTAAATGTAGTAAATGTAGTAAATGTAGTAAATGTAGTAAATGTAGTAAATGTAGTAAATGTAGTAAATGTAGTAAATGTAGTAAATGTAGTAAATGTAGTAAATGTAGTAAATGTAGTAAATGTAGTAAATGTAGTAAATGTAGTAAATGTAGTAAATGTATAAATGTAGTAAATGTAGTAAATGTAGTAAATGTAGTAAATGTAGTAAATGTAGTAAATGTAGTAAATGTAGTAAATGTAGTAAATGTAGTAAATGTAGTAAATGTAATAAATGTAGTAAATGTAGTAAATGTAGTAAATGTAGTAAATGTAGTAAATGTAGTAAATGTAGTAAATGTAGTAAATGTAGTAAATGTAGTAAATGTAGTAAATGTAGTAAATGTAGTAAATGTAGTAAATGTAGTAAATGTAGTAAATGTAATAAATGTAGTAAATGTAGTAAATGTAGTAAATGTAGTAAATGTAGTAAATGTAGTAAATGTAGTAAATGTAGTAAATGTAGTAAATGTAGTAAATGTAGTAAATGTAATAAATGTAGTAAATGTAATAAATGTAGTAAATGTAGTAAATGTAGTAAATGTAGTAAATGTAGTAAATGTAGTAAATGTAATAAATGTAGTAAATGTAGTAAATGTAGTAAATGTAGTAAATGTAGTA
>NC_074669.1:65991262-66058762 GCF_029448725.1 Salvelinus fontinalis
TAAATGTAATAAATGTAGTAAATGTATAAATGTATAAATGTAGTAAATGTAGTAAATGTATATGTATAAATGTAAGTAAATGTAGTAAATGTAGTAAATGTAGTAAATGTAGTAAATGTAGTAAATGTAGTAAATGTAGTAAATGTAGTAAATGTAGTAAATGTAATAAATGTAGTAAATGTAATAAATGTAATAAATGTAATAAATGTAATAAATGTAGTAAATGTAGTATGTAGTAAATGTAGTAAATGTAATAAATGTAGTAAATGTAGTAAATGTAATAAATGTAATAAATGTAATAAATGTAGTAAATGTAGTATGTAGTAAATGTAGTAAATGTAGTAAATGTAATAAATGTAATAAATGTAATAAATGTAGTAAATGTAGTATGTAGTAAATGTAGTAAATGTAGTAAATGTAATAAATGTAGTAAATGTAATAAATGTAATAAATGTAATAAATGTAATAAATGTAGTAAATGTAGTATGTAGTAAATGTAGTAAATGTAGTAAATGTAATAAATGTAGTATGTAGTAAATGTAGTAAATGGAGTAAATGTAGTAAATGTAATAAATGTAATAAATGTAATAAATGTAATAAATGTAATAAATGTAATAAATGTAATAAATGTAGTATGTAGTAAATGTAGTAAATGTAGTAAATGTAGTAAATGTAATAAATGTAGTAAATGTAATAAATGTAATAAATGTAATAAATGTAATAAATGTAATAAATGTAGTAAATGTAATAAATGTAGTAAATGTAGTAAATGTAGTATGTAGTAAATGTAGTAAATGTAGTAAATGTAATAAATGTAATAAATGTAGTAAATGTAGTAAATGTAGTAAATGTAATAAATGTAGTAAATGTAATAAATGTAGTAAATGTAGTAAATGTAATAAATGTAGTAAATGTAGTAAATGTAATAAATGTAGTAAATGTAGTAAATGTAATAAATGTAGTAAATGTAGTATGTAGTAAATGTAATAAATGTAGTAAATGTAGTAAATGTAATAAATGTAGTAAATGTAGTAAATGTAATAAATGTAATAAATGTAGTAAATGTAATAAATGTAGTAAATGTAGTAAATGTAATAAATGTAGTAAATGTAGTAAATGTAATAAATGTAGTAAATGTAGTAAATGTAATAAATGTAGTAAATGTAGTAAATGTAATAAATGTAATAAATGTAATAAATGTAGTAAATGTAATAAATGTAATAAATGTAGTAAATGTAATAAATGTAATAAATGTAGTAAATGTAGTAAATGTAGTAAATGTAATAAATGTAGTAAATGTAGTAAATGTAATAAATGTAATAAATGTAATAAATGTAGTAAATGTAATAAATGTAGTAAATGTAGTAAATGTAGTAAATGTAGTATGTAATAAATGTAATAAATGTAGTAAATGTAGTAAATGTAGTAAATGTAGTAAATGTAGTAAATGTAGTAAATGTAAAAAATGTAATAAATGTAATAAATGTAGTAAATGTAATAAATGTAGTAAATGTAGTAAATGTAGTAAATGTAGTAAATGTAGTATGTAATAAATGTAGTAAATGTAGTAAATGTAATAAATGTAGTAAATGTAATAAATGTAGTAAATGTAATAAATGTAGTAAATGTAGTAAATGTAGTAAATGTAGTAAATGTAGTAAATGTAATAAATGTAATAAATGTCATAAATGTAGTAAATGTAATAAATGTAATAAATGTAGTAAATGTAGTAAATGTAGTAAATGTAGTATGTAATAAATGTAATAAATGTAGTAAATGTAGTAAATGTAGTAAATGTAGTAAATGTAGTAAATGTAATAAATGTAGTAAATGTAGTATGTAATAAATGTAATAAATGCAGTAAATGTAGTAAATGTAGTAAATGTAATAAATGTAGTAAATGTAGTAAATGTAGTAAATGTAATAAATGTAGTAAATGTAGTAAATGTAGTAAATGTAATAAATGTAGTAAATGTAGTAAATGTAATAAATGTAGTAAATGTAGTAAATGTAATAAATGTAGTAAATGTAGTAAATGTAATAAATGTAGTAAATGTAATAAATGTAGTAAATGTAGTAAATGTAATAAATGTAGTAAATGTAATAAATGTAGTAAATGTAATAAATGTAGTAAATGTAATAAATGTAGTAAATGTAATAAATGTAGTAAATGTAGTAAATGTAGTAAATGTAGTAAATGTAGTAAATGTAATAAATGTAATAAATGTAATAAATGTAGTAAATGTAATAAATGTAGTAAATGTAGTAAATGTAGTATGTAGTAAATGTAGTAAATGTAGTAAATGTAATAAATGTAGTAAATGTAGTATGTAGTAAATGTAGTAAATGTAGTAAATGTAGTAAATGTAATAAATGTAGTAAATGTAGTATGTAGTAAATGTAGTAAATGTAATAAATGTAATAAATGTAATAAATGTAGTAAATGTAATAAATGTAGTAAATGTAGTAAATGTAGTATGTAGTAAATGTAGTAAATGTAGTAAATGTAATAAATGTAGTAAATGTAGTATGTAGTAAATGTAGTAAATGTAGTAAATGTAGTAAATGTAATAAATGTAGTAAATGTAGTATGTAGTAAATGTAGTAAATGTAATAAATGTAGTAAATGTAGTAAATGTAGTAAATGTAGTAAATGTAGTAAATGTAGTATGTAGTAAATGTAGTATGTAGTAAATGTAGTATGTAGTAAATGTAGTATGTAGTAAATGTAATAAATGTAGTAAATGTAGTAAATGTAGTAAATGTAATAAATGTAATAAATGTAGTAAATGTAGTATGTAGTAAATGTAGTAAATGTAATAAATGTAGTAAATGTAGTAAATGTAGTAAATGTAGTAAATGTAGTATGTAGTAAATGTAGTAAATGTAGTAAATGTAGTAAATGTAGTAAATGTAGTAAATGTAGTATGTAGTAAATGTAGTAAATGTAGAATGTAGTAAATGTAGTAAATGTAGTAAATGTAATAAATGTAGTAAATGTAGTAAATGTAGTAAATGTAGTAAATGTAATAAATGTAGTAAATGTAATAAATGTAGTAAATGTAATAAATGTAGTAAATGTAATAAATGTAATAAATGTAGTAAATGTAATAAATGTAGTAAATGTAATAAATGTAATAAATGTAGTAAATGTAGTATGTAGTAAATGTAGTATGTAGTAAATGTAGTAAATGTAATAAATGTAGTAAATGTAATAAATGTAGTAAATGTAGTAAATGTAATAAATGTAGTAAATGTAGTAAATGTAATAAATGTAGTAAATGTAATAAATGTAATAAATGTAATAAATGTAATAAATGTAGTAAATGTAGTATGTAGTAAATGTAGTAAATGTAGTAAATGTAATAAATGTAGTAAATGTAGTAAATGTAGTAAATGTAATAAATGTAATAAATGTAATAAATGTAGTAAATGTAGTATGTAATAAATGTAGTAAATGTAGTAAATGTAGTAAATGTAGTAAATGTAGTAAATGTAGTAAATGTAATAAATGTAATAAATGTAGTAAATGTAATAAATGTAATAAATGTAATAAATGTAATAAATGTAATAAATGTAGTAAATGTAATAAATGTAGTAAATGTAGTAAATGTAGTATGTAGTAAATGTAGTAAATGTAGTAAATGTAGTAAATGTAATAAATGTAGTAAATGTAGTATGTAGTAAATGTAGTAAATGTAATAAATGTAGTAAATGTAATAAATGTAATAAATGTAATAAATGTAGTAAATGTAGTAAATGTAATAAATGTAGTAAATGTAATAAATGTAGTAAATGTAGTATGTAGTAAATGTAGTAAATGTAATAAATGTAGTAAATGTAATAAATGTAATAAATGTAATAAATGTAATAAATGTATATGTATAAATGTAATAAATGTAGTAAATGTAGTATGTAGTAAATGTAGTAAATGTAATAAATGTAGTAAATGTAATAAATGTAATAAATGTAATAAATGTAATAAATGTAATAAATGTAATAAATGTAGTAAATGTAGTATGTAGTAAATGTAGTAAATGTAGTAAATGTAATAAATGTAATAAATGTAATAAATGTAGTAAATGTAATAAATGTAGTAAATGTAGTAAATGTAGTAAATGTAGTATGTAATAAATGTAATAAATGTAGTAAATGTAGTAAATGTAGTAAATGTAGTAAATGTAGTAAATGTAGTAAATGTAATAAATGTAGTAAATGTAATAAATGTAGTATGTAGTAAATGTAATAAATGTAGTAAATGTAGTAAATGTAGTATGTAGTAAATGTAGTAAATGTAATAAATGTAGTAAATGTAATAAATGTAGTAAATGTAATAAATGTAGAAAATGTAATAAATGTAGTAAATGTAATAAATGTAGTATGTAGTAAATGTAGTAAATGTAGTAAATGTAGTAAATGTAGTAAATGTAATAAATGTAATAAATGTAATAAATGTAATAAATGTAGTAAATGTAATAAATGTAGTAAATGTAGTAAATGTAGTAAATGTAATAAATGTAGTAAATGTAGTAAATGTAGTAAATGTAGTAAATGTAGTAAATGTAGTATGTAGTAAATGTAGTATGTAGTAAATGTAGTAAATGTAATAAATGTAGTAAATGTAGTAAATGTAGTAAATGTAGTAAATGTAGTATGTAGTAAATGTAGTAAATGTAGTAAATGTAGTAAATGTAGTAAATGTAGTAAATGTAGTAAATGTAGTATGTAGTAAATGTAATAAATGTAGTAAATGTAATAAATGTAGTAAATGTAGTAAATGTAATAAATGTAGTAAATGTAATAAATGTAGTAAATGTAGTAAATGTAGTAAATGTAGTAAATGTAGTATGTAGTAAATGTAGTAAATGTAGTAAATGTAGTAAATGTAGTAAATGTAGTAAATGTAGTATGTAGTAAATGTAGTAAATGTAGTATGTAGTAAATGTAGTAAATGTAGTAAATGTAGTAAATGTAGTAAATGTAGTAAATGTAGTAAATGTAGTATGTAGTAAATGTAGTAAATGTAGTATGTAGTAAATGTAGTAAATGTAGTAAATGTAGTAAATGTAGTAAATGTAGTATGTAGTAAATGTAGTAAATGTAATAAATGTAGTAAATGTAGTAAATGTAGTATGTAGTAAATGTAGTAAATGTAGTATGTAGTAAATGTAGTAAATGTAGTAAATGTAGTAAATGTAGTAAATGTAGTAAATGTAGTAAATGTAGTATGTAATAAATGTAGTAAATGTAGTAAATGTAGTAAATGTAGTAAATGTAGTATGTAGTAAATGTAGTAAATGTAATAAATGTAGTAAATGTAATAAATGTAGTAAATGTAATAAATGTAGTAAATGTAGTAAATGTAGTAAATGTAGTAAATGTAGTATGTAGTAAATGTAGTAAATGTAGTAAATGTAGTAAATGTAGTAAATGTAGTATGTAGTAAATGTAGTAAATGTAGTAAATGTAATAAATGTAATAAATGTAGTAAATGTAGTAAATGTAGTAAATGTAGTAAATGTAGTAAATGTAGTATGTAGTAAATGTAGTAAATGTAATAAATGTAATAAATGTAGTAAATGTAGTAAATGTAGTAAATGTAGTAAATGTAGTAAATGTAATAAATGTAGTAAATGTAGTAAATGTAGTAAATGTAGTATGTAGTAAATGTAGTAAATGTAGTAAATGTAATAAATGTAGTAAATGTAATAAATGTAGTAAATGTAGTAAATGTAATAAATGTAGTAAATGTAATAAATGTAATAAATGTAATAAATGTAATAAATGTAATAAATGTAATAAATGTAGTAAATGTAGTAAATGTAGTAAATGTAGTAAATGTAGTAAATGTAATAAATGTAATAAATGTAGTAAATGTAGTAAATGTAGTAAATGTAATAAATGTAGTAAATGTAATAAATGTAGTAAATGTAGTAAATGTAGTAAATGTAATAAATGTAATAAATGTAATAAATGTAATAAATGTAATAAATGTAATAAATGTAGTAAATGTAGTAAATGTAATAAATGTAGTAAATGTAATAAATGTAGTAAATGTAATAAATGTAGTAAATGTAGTAAATGTAGTAAATGTAGTAAATGTAATAAATGTAGTAAATGTAATAAATGTAATAAATGTAGTAAATGTAGTAAATGTAGTAAATGTAGTAAATGTAGTAAATGTAGTATGTAATAAATGTAGTAAATGTAGTAAATGTAATAAATGTAGTAAATGTAATAAATGTAATAAATGTAATAAATGTAATAAATGTAATAAATGTAATAAATGTAATAAATGTAGTAAATGTAGTAAATGTAGTAAATGTAGTAAATGTAGTAAATGTAGTAAATGTAGTAAATGTAGTATGTAGTAAATGTAGTATGTAGTAAATGTAGTAAATGTAGTAAATGTAGTATGTAGTAAATGTAGTATGTAGTAAATGTAGTATGTAGTATGTAGTAAATGTAATAAATGTAGTATGTAGTAAATGTAGTAAATGTAGTAAATGTAGTAAATGTAGTAAATGTAGTATGTAGTATGTAGTAAATGTAGTAAATGTAGTATGTAGTAAATGTAGTAAATGTAGTAAATGTAGTAAATGTAGTAAATGTAGTAAATGTAGTAAATGTAGTATGTAGTAAATGTAGTATGTAGTAAATGTAGTATGTAGTAAATGTAGTAAATGTAGTAAATGTAGTAAATGTAGTAAATGTAGTAAATGTAGTAAATGTAGTAAATGTAGTAAATGTAGTATGTAGTAAATGTAGTAAATGTAGTAAATGTAGTATGTAGTAAATGTAGTAAATGTAGTATGTAGTAAATGTTGTAAATGTAGTAAATGTAGTAAATGTAGTAAATGTAGTAAATGTAATAAATGTAATAAATGTAGTAAATGTAGTATGTAGTAAATGTAGTATGTAGTATGTAGTAAATGTAGTAAATGTAGTAAATGTAGTAAATGTAGTAAATGTAGTAAATGTAGTAAATGTAGTAAATGTAGTATGTAGTAAATGTAGTAAATGTAGTAAATGTAGTATGTAGTAAATGTAGTAAATGTAGTAAATGTAGTAAATGTAGTAAATGTAGTAAATGTAGTAAATGTAGTATGTAGTAAATGTAGTATGTAGTATGTAGTAAATGTAGTAAATGTAGTAAATGTAGTATGTAGTAAATGTAGTAAATGTAGTAAATGTAGTAAATGTAGTAAATGTAGTAAATGTAGTAAATGTAGTAAATGTAGTATGTAGTAAATGTAGTAAATGTAGTAAATGTAGTAAATGTAGTAAATGTAGTAAATGTAGTAAATGTAGTAAATGTAGTAAATGTAGTATGTAGTAAATGTAGTAAATGTAATAAATGTAATAAATGTAGTAAATGTAGTAAATGTAGTAAATGTAGTAAATGACAGTATGGTGTGTGACAGTATGGTGTGTTACAGTATGGTGTATGACAGTATGGTGTGTGACAGTTTGGTGTATATGACAGTTTGGTGTATATGACAGTTTGGTGTATGACAGTATGGTGTATGACAGTATGGTGTGTGACAGTATGGTGTATATGACAGTTTGGTGTATGACAGTATGGTGTATGGTAGTATGGTGTATATGACAGTTTGGTGTATGGTAGTATGGTGTATGGTAGTATGGTGTGTGACAGTATGGTGTATGGTAGTATGGTGTATGGTAGTATGGTGTATGTGACAGTATGGTGTATGACAGTAAGGTGTATGGTAGTATGGTGTATATGACAGTTTGGTGTATGACAGTATGGTGTATGACAGTATGGTGTGTGACAGTATGGTGTGTGACAGTATGGTGTGTGGTAGTATGGTGTGTATGACAGTTTGGTGTGTGACAGTATGGTGTGTGACAGTATGGTGTATGACAGTATGGTGTGTGACAGTATGGTGTATGACAGTATGGTGTGTTACAGTATGGTGTGTTACAGTATGGTGTGTGACAGTATGGTGTATGACAGTATGGTGTGTTACAGTATGGTGTGTGACAGTTTGGTGTGTGACAGTATGGTGTGTGTGACAGTATGGTGTGTGACAGTATGGTGTATGACAGTATGGTGTATGACAGTATGGTGTGGTACAGTATGGTGTGTGACAGTATGGTGTGTGACAGTATGGTGTATGAAAGTATGGTGTGTGACAGTATGGTGTATGGTGTGTGACAGTATGGTGTATGACAGTATGGTGTGTTACAGTATGGTCTATGACAGTATGGTGTATGGTGTGTGAAAGTATGGTGTATGACAGTATGGTGTATGGTGTGTGACAGTATGGTGTGTGTCAGTATGGTGTGTGACAGTAATGTGTATGGTGTGTGACAGTATGGTGTGTGACAGTATGGTGTATGACAGTATGGTGTGTGTGACAGTATGGTGTGTACAGTATGGTGTGTTACAGTATGGTGTGTTACAGTATGGTGTATGGTGTGTGACAGTATGGTGTATGGTGTATGACAGTATGGTGTATGGTGTGTGACAGTATGGTGTGTTACAGTATGGTGTGTGACAGTATGGTGTGTGACAGTATGGTGTGTGACAGTATGGTGTGTGACAGTATGGTGTGTGACAGTATGGTGTGTGTGACAGTATGGTGTGTTACAGTATGGTGTGATACAGTATGGTGTGTGACAGTATGGTGTGTGACAGTATGGTGTGTTACAGTATGGTGTATGGTGTATGGTGTGTGACAGTATGGTGTGTGACAGTATGGGGTATGGTGTGTGACAGTATGGTGTGTGACAGTATGGTGTATGACAGTATGGTGTATGACAGTATGGTGTGTGTGACAGTATGGTGTGTGACAGTATGGTGTGTTACAGTATGGTGTGTGA
Source organism: Salvelinus fontinalis (assembly GCF_029448725.1). Taxonomy (NCBI): domain Eukaryota; kingdom Metazoa; phylum Chordata; class Actinopteri; order Salmoniformes; family Salmonidae; genus Salvelinus; species Salvelinus fontinalis. The sequence goes on from NC_074669.1 coordinate 66,000,110, forward strand.
CAGTATGGTGTGTTACAGTATGGTGTGTGTGACAGTATGGTGTATGACAGTATGGTGTGTGACAGTATGGTGTGTGTGACAGTATGGTGTATGACAGTATGGTGTGTGACAGTATGGTGTATGACAGTATGGTGTATGACAGTATGGTGTGTGACAGTATGGTGTGTTACAGTATGGTGTGTGACAGTGTGGTGTGTGACAGTATGGTGTGTGACAGTGTGGTGTGTGACAGTATGGTGTGTGACAGTATGGTGTGTTACAGTATGGTGTGTGACAGTATGGTGTGTGACAGTATGGTGTGTGACAGTATGGTGTGTGACAGTATGGTGTATGACAGTATGGTGTGTTACAGTATGGTGTGTGACAGTGTGGTGTGTGACAGTATGGTGTATTTCAGTATGGTGTGTGACATTATGGTGTGTGACAGTATGGTGTGTGACAGTATGGTGTGTGTGTGTGTGTGTATGGTGTATGACAGTATGGTGTGTGGTGTGTGTGTATGGTGTGTTACAGTATGGTGTGTTACAGTATGGTGTGTGACAGTATGGTGTGTGTGTGTGTGTGTATGGTGTATGACAGTATGGTGTGTGGGGTGTGACAGTATGGTGTATGACAGTATGGTGTGTGACAGTATGGTGTGTGACAGTATGGTGTATGGTGTGTGACAGTATGGTGTGTGACAGTATGGTGTATGACAGTATGGTGTGTGACAGTATGGTGTATGACAGTGTGGTGTGTGACAGTATGGTGTGTGACAGTATGGTGTGTGACAGTATGGTGTATGACAGTATGGTGTGTGACAGTATGGTGTATGGTGTATGACAGTATGGTGTGTGACAGTATGGTGTATGACAGTATGGTGTGTGACAGTATGGTGTGTGACAGTGTGGTGTGTGACAGTATGGTGTGTGACAGTGTGGTGTGTGACAGTATGGTGTGTTACAGTATGGTGTGTGTGACAGTATGATGTATGACAGTATGGTGTGTGACAGTATGGTGTATGACAGTATGGTGTATGACAGTATGGTGTGTGACAGTGTGGTGTGTGACAGTATGGTGTATGACAGTATGGTGTGTGACAGTATGGTGTATGACAGTATGGTGTGTGACAGTATGGTGTGTGACAGTGTGGTGTGTGACAGTATGGTGTGTGACAGTATGGTGTGTGACAGTATGGTGTATGACAGTATGGTGTATGACAGTATGGTGTATGACAGTATGGTGTGTGACAGTGTGGTTTGTGACAGTATGGTGTGTGACAGTATGGTGTATGACAGTATGGTGTGTGACAGTATGGTGTATGACAGTATGGTGTGTGACAGTATGGTGTGTGACAGTATGGTGTGTGACAGTATGGTGTATGACAGTATGGTGTATGACAGTATGGTGTGTGACAGTATGGTGTATGACAGTATGGTGTGTGACAGTATGGTGTATGACAGTATGGTGTGTGACAGTATGGTGTATGACAGTATGGTGTGTGACAGTATGGTGTGTGACAGTATGGTGTGTGACAGTATGGTGTGTATGACAGTATGGTGTATGACAGTATGGTGTGTGACAGTATGGTGTGTGACAGTATGGTGTGTGACAGTATGGTGTATGAAAGTATGGTGTGTGACAGTATGGTGTGTTACAGTATGGTGTGGTACAGTATGGTGTATGGTGTGTGACAGTATGGTGTGTTAAAGTATGGTGTGTTACAGTATGGTGTGTTACAGTATGGTGTGTGACAGTATGGTGTATGACAGTATGGTGTGTGACAGTATGGTGTATGACAGTATGGTGTATGGTGTGTGACAGTATGGTGTATGACAGTATGGTGTGTGACAGTATGGTGTATGACAGTGTGGTGTATGACAGTATGGTGTGTGACAGTATGGTGTGTGCCAGTATGGTGTATGACAGTATGGTGTGTGACAGTATGGTGTATGACAGTATGGTGTGTGACAGTATGGTGTATGGTGTGTTACAGTATGGTGTATGTATGGTGTGTTACAGTATGGTGTATGACAGTATGGTGTGTGACAGTATGGTGTGTGACAGTATGGTGTGTGACAGTATGGTGTGTGACAGTATGGTGTGTTACAGTATGGTGTATGACAGTATGGTGTGTGACAGTATGGTGTATGACAGTATGGTGTGTGACAGTATGGTGTATGGTGTGTGACAGTATGGTGTATGACAGTATGGTGTGTGACAGTATGGTGTGTGACAGTATGGTGTGTGACAGTATGGTGTGTTACAGTATGGTGTATGACAGTATGGTGTGTGACAGTATGGTGTGTTACAGTATGGTGTATGGTGTGTGACAGTATGGTGTGTGTCCCAGTATGGTGTGTGACAGTTTGATGTATGACAGGCCAAAGGTCAGCAATAAGCATGACTAGGTAGAAACACAAAGCAGTAGCTAACAATAAGCAGCTTACCCCTCTCCTCTTAAATATGAGGATGGAGAGGAGAGAGGAGGGATGAGGAGAGAGGAGGGATGAGGAGAGATGGATGGGAGAGGAGGGGACAGGAAAGAGGGAGGAGAGGATGGAGAGGATGGACAGGAGGGAGGAGAGAGGAGAGAGGAGAGGAGATGGACAGGCAAGGTGTGACTGACTGACTGACTGATTGACTGACAGGGTGGCTGGTTTGTGAGAACCTCTTTCCTACCCCTCCTAGATTTTTACACTTTCCATTCCGTACACGTTGTAGCCTTCCTTATAAGTAGCAAAGTTGTGTGAGTTGTGAGAGGAGGAGGAGGAGGGGAGGGTGTTCTGGGCGCTCTGAGCCAGGTGCAGTGTGTTCTGAGCCACCTTCAATCTCTTGGCCTCGGCCCGGGACTTGTAGCAGAACTCCACCAGGGCCACCAGCATGGCCAGACCCAGCCCTCCAACCAGGATATAGAACACACCTGCTACGTTGCTGAGGCTCAGAGCACTGGTCTTCTCCTGGGAAACACACACACACACACACACACGCACAGGCACACGCACACGCACACACACACACACACACACACACACACACACACACACACACACACACACACACACACACACACACACACACACACACACAGACAGACAGACAGACAGTTGCGTCAGGTAGGGCATGGTTAGGATGTAAAGGAGGAATCATTATAACATGTTGGTCCTGCAGTATATATCAACTATCTGGGGCTGTTTCACATGCAGGCCTCTGTGTGTGTGTTATTTCCTTGGTGGAAGAAGACAGCCTATTGGGGTTGGGAGTGCATTCGGCCATGTTGTAGACAGAACTGGTCACCAAATTTCCTTTGGTTCTATACCTAGAGAAAAAGTCATTCATATTCACCCGTCGGGTGATTGGTTGAGTCTTCTTGGGTGTGTGACATCACACAGATGTGCTGTCATGGCAGGAAGTTACTGCAGAGCCATCTAGTCATGGCAGGAAGCACTGCAGAGCCATCTAGTCATGACAGGAAGCACTGCAGAGCCATCTAGTCATGACAGGAAGCACTGCAGAGCCATCTAGTCATGGCAGGAAGCACTGCAGAGCCATCTAGTCATGGCAGGAAGCACTGCAGAGCCATCTAGTCATGACAGGAAGCACTGCAGAGCCATCTAGTCATGACAGGAAGCACTGCTGAGCCATCTAGTCATGGCAGGAAGCACTGCAGAGCCATCTAGTCATGGCAGGAAGCACTGCAGAGCCATCTAGTCACGACAGGAAGCCCTGTACTGTGCTGCAGAGCCATCTAGTCACGACAGGAAGCCCTGTACTGTGCTGCAGAGCCATCTAGTCACAGGAAGTGCTGTACAACTTGAGGAACCCAGTTTCAGCTTGTTCACCAAATTCATTGGGAATGAAATGAAAGCCTCTCCAGCTAGCTACCAATCTATTTTAGTTTCACTGTCCGATCATTCAGAAAACCAGTCCACTCATTGTTAGTTTTACCTTTCCACAAACTGTCTGTTGCTTGATATGAGCAAGTTATTGCGAATGTATCACAGAAGAAGTCATCCAAGATTAGCTAGCTAGTAGTGGCTACTGCCTGGCCACTGATCTGGCTAGCTACATTGCAGTAATTAGCTATCCTCCTAAATGCGGTGGTCAGTGGATAAACTATGAGTTGAACATATTTGTCTGAAAACAAGCTAGTGTTCCATGGTGTAACCATGTCTAACCAGTTGGCTACTGTAGCCTGTGTGCCCAGTAGCTCCAGAGTCTAACTAACTGTGTCTTTTGGCATCCACAATTAGCTAGCTAGCTTGTTGGCTACTGTCTGGCCAGTGTGAGCCAACATGCTAGCTACCTATCTACATTTCAGTCAGTAGCTAATCCTAAACTAGCTATAAGTGGAACATAGAGTATGTGGCTGAAAACGACCTAGTATCCAGTTGTTGTTGCCCGTGGTGGAATCATCTCTCACCCGCTGGCTCCTGAATAAAAAACGGAATGGTCAAAATGTCCTGGAGACAAACCATTAGCATTTATGACCGTAGCTAGGATGACTCCAACCCCGTAGCTAGCTGGCAATCCCACCCTGGTGACAAGGTGCAGGAATCTTAGATTTGTCTTTTAGTTTTAAAATAACTGTCATTGAAGTTGGTGGGAACTACCGATTTCAGATCCGAGGAGAACTTGTCTGCCATGTTTTGTGTTAAGGGCCCAGAGTGACCAAGAAGGCTCAACCAATCACTTTGCCTCCGAGCATCCTATGAAGGGAAATGTAACATACTGGTTGTGTGTGTGTAGACAGTGTGTAGTACTGTGGTGTGTTCTGTGTTAAACAGTACTACATGTGAACAGCAGCCTCATCAACTCAAACCACACCTTTATTTACCCTGCTAGCCTATGGGGTGTCGTTTGTAAAGTTGAATCATCTTAATGTTTTACGAATCGGATTTATACGGACATCTGATTTATAAGGACATTTTTTTTTAAACATTTTGACCTGATTAAATGTTTATAAACGGCACCACATACTAGCCGGACTGACACAGACAGTGTGTGTACAGTGTGACTGACCTTACTTCCTGAGTCCTTGGTTCCACACTCCCCTTTATCGTACCACCACTTGTTCTTTAGCTTGTCTAAGACTCCTTGTTCACTGAGTTTCAACACCGCTAGGTTTACTGGCACTCTTCACACGACACGGGGAATAACATAAATAACATCAGCTATGTTATGTTATGTTATTATTTCATGACATACAGCTGTTATGTAGCCTTATGTAGCTTCCTGCCTCCTTATCTAGCCTTCCTTATGTGTTGTCTAGTTGAGGTGGCGATAGGCCTTGTTGCTCTACATGTCCTGGCTGAACATTGAGCTCAACCAGACAGATAGGCACCAACGCATCACCCTGAGTAAGCAGCACAGACACAGAGCACAGCCTCTCTACTTCACATAGCTCTATGGTCTGTGTATATATATATATATATACTTGTTTTGACTGCCAAATAAAATCAATCAATCAATCCCCGGGATCCATTCAAGGAGTTGATTATCTCCAGAACCCCAGAGGTGGTGTGTGTCGGCGCCGTGTGTGTGCTGCTTACTCCCTGGCCTTAGTTACCAGTCTGTGGCCCGGTGGCGGCTGGGGGCGGGGCTAACCTTGCTTTCTCCTCCTCCGCTGCCACACTCTCCCTTGTCGTACCACCATTTATTTTTCAGTTTGTCCAACAGGCCCTGCTCATTCAGTTTTAACACGGCCAGGTTCACTGCATTTCTACCAACGATAGATAAAACACACTGGTGAGACAGGATGATGTGACAGGTCTGTCCCCCCGAGCTGATCTTTAGCAGTTAGCCTTAACCTTAGATATTACCATTACTGTTAGCAATTAGCCTTAACCTTAGATATTACCATTACCGTTAGCAGTTAGCCTTAACCTTAGACATTACCATTACTGTTAGCAGTTAGCCTTAACCTTAGATATTACCATTACCGTTAGCATTAGCACCAGGATTAGCACAATCCTGTAAATCAGCATTAGCAATTAGCTTAGCATAATGTATCAGGCTCTGTTATTGGAAAGGTGGCTAAAGGCTAGTGTACAGAGGGCTATCATAATGAGATAATATAATATACATGCCTGGGCAATAGCCAGTAATAAACTGGTTTATATTATAATAATAATTATAATGACATTATCCAGTAATAAACAGGTCTATATAATAATATAATAAAAATGTATACAAAAATACTAATACTACACATCATAATAATAATAATCCTCATATAATCTAGTAATAAACAGGTCTATATAATAATAATAATAATAATAATAATAATAATAATAATAATAATAATATGACCCAGTAATAAACAGGTCTAAATAATAATAATAATAATAATAATAATAATAATAATAATATGACCCAGTAATAAACAGGTCTATATAATAATAATATGACCCAGTAATAAACAGGTCTATATAATAATAATACAAAAATATATACAAAAATACTAATACTACACATCATAATAATAATAATCCTCATATAATCTAGTAATAAACAGGTCTATATAATAATAATATGACCCAGTAATAAACAGGTCTATATAATAATAATACAAAAATATATACAAAAATACTAATACTACACATCATAATAATAATAATAATAATATGACCCAGTAATAAACAGGTCTAAATAATAATAATAATAATAATAATAATAATATGACCCAGTAATAAACAGGTCTAAATAATAATAATAATAATATGACCCAGTAATAAACAGGTCTAAATAATAATATAATAATAATAATAATAATAATAATAATAATAATATGACCCAGTAATAAACAGGTCTAAATAATAATAATAATAATAATAATAATATGACCCAGTAATAAACAGGTCTAAATAATAATAATAATAATAATAATAATAATAATATGACCCAGTAATAAACAGGTCTAAATAATAATAATAATATGACCCAGTAATAAACAGGTCTAAATAATAATAATAATAATAATAATAATAATAATAATATGACCCAGTAATAAACAGGTCTAAATAATAATAATAATAATATGACCCAGTAATAAACAGGTCTAAATAATAATAATAATAATAATAATAATAATAATAATATGACCCAGTAATAAAAAGGTCTAAATAATAATAATAATAATATGACCCAGTAATAAACAGGTCTAAATAATAATAATAATAATAATAATAATAATAATAATATGACCCAGTAATAAACAGGTCTAAATAATAATAATAATAATAATAATAATAATAATAATAATAATAATATGACCCAGTAATAAACAGGTCTAAATAATAATAATAATAATAATAATAATAATAATAATAATAATAATAATTTGACCCAGTAATAAACAGGTCTAAATAATAATAATAATAATAATAATAATAATAATAATAATAATAATAATAATTTGACCCAGTAATAAACAGGTCTAAATAATAATAATAATAATAATAATAATAATAATAATAATAATTTGACCCAGTAATAAACAGGTCTAAATAATAATAATAATAATAATAATAATAATAATAATAATAATAATTTGACCCAGTAATAAACAGGTCTAAATAATAATAATAATAATAATAATAATAATAATATGACCCAGTAATAAACAGGTCTAAATAATAATAATAATAATAATAATAATATGACCCAGTAATAAACAGGTCTAAATAATAATAATAATAATAATAATAATAATAATAATAATATGACCCAGTAATAAACAGGTCTAAATAATAATAATAATAATAATATGACCCAGTAATAAACAGGTCTAAATAATAATAATAATAATATGACCCAGTAATAAACAGGTCTAAATAATAATAATAATAATAATAATAATAATAATAATAATAATAATATGACCCAGTAATAAACAGGTCTAAATAATAATAATAATAATAATAATATGACCCAGTAATAAACAGGTCTAAATAATAATAATAATAATAATAATAATAGGATGACCCAGTAATAAACAGGTCTATATGATAATAAGAGTCACATGACCCACAGTGTCAGAGAACAGACATCACTCCAGAGAAACAGAGCGATCAGACAGCAGTTCAACAGATAGACATTTAAACAAATAAGAAACACAACAGAACACAACATCATGCAGATTGATTAATGAAAGATCACACTAGTTGCCCTGTAATATAAACATACTCCTCAACCATCCTTCCTCAGTACCCTGATACTCCCTCACCCAACCCCAACCCCTAGCCCTAAACCCAAACCCAACCCCTAGCCCTAAACCCTAACCCAACCCCTAGCCCTAACCCCAAACCCAACCCCTAGCCCTAAACCCTAACCCAACCGCTAGCCCTAACCCTAAACCCTAACCCAACCCCTAGCCCTAACCCCAAACCCAACCCCTAGCCCTAACCCTAAACCTAACCCAACCCCTAGCCCTAACCCTAAACCCTAACCCAACCGCTAGCCCTAACCCTAAACCCAACCCCTAGCCCTAACCCCAAACCCAACCCCTAGCCCTAACCCTAAACCCTAACCCAACCGCTAGCTCTAAACCCTAACCCAACCCCTAGCCCTAACCCCAAACCCAACCCCTAGCCCTAACCCTAAACCTAACCCAACCCCTAGCCCTAACCCTAAACCTAACCCAACCCCTAGCCCTAACCCTAAACCCTAACCCAACCCCTAGCCCTAACCCTAAACCTAACCCAACCCCTAGCTCTAACCCTAAACCCTAACCCAACCCCTAGCCCTAAACCCTAACCAAACCCCTAGCCCTAACCCTAAACACTAACCCAACTCATAGCCCTAAACCCAACCCCTAGCCCTAACCCTAAACCCAACCCCTAGCCCTAACCCCTAACCCTAAACCCTAGTCCTAAACCCAAACCCAACCCCTAGCCCTAACCCAACCATAAACCCAAACCCAACCCCTAGCCCTAAATCCAAACCCAACCCCTAACCCAACGTCTAACCCTAACCCTAAACCCAAACCCAACCCCTAGCCCTAACACTAAACCCAACCCCTAGCCCTAACCCTAAACCCAAACCCAACCCCTAGCCCTAACCCAACCCCTAGCCCTAACCCTAAACCCAACCCCTAAACCTAACCCCTAAACCCAACCCCTAGCCCTAACCCTAAACCCAAACCAAAACCCTAGCACTAACCCTAAACCCTTACCCAACCCCTAGCCCTAACCCTAAACCCTAAACCCTAACCCAACCCCTAGCCCTAAACCCTAACCCAAGCCCTAAACCCTAACCCAACCCCTAACCCTAACCCTAAACCCAACCCCTAGCCCTAAACCCTAACCCAACCCCTAGCCCTAAACCCTAACCCAACCCCTAGCCCTAACCCTAAACCCAAACCCAACCCCTAGCCCTAAACCCAAACCCAACCCCTAGCCCTAAACCCTAACCCAACCCCTAGCCCTAACCCTAACCCTAAACCCTAACCCAACCCCTAACCCAACCCCAAACCCAACCCCGAGCCCTAACCCTAAAACCTAACCCAACCCCTAACCCTAAACCCAAACCCAACCCCTAGCCCTAAACCCAAACCCAAACCCTAACCCCTAACCCTAAACCCTAACCCAACCCCTAGCCTTAACCCTAAACCCAAACCCTAACCCTAAACCCAAACCCAAACCCTAACCCTAACCCAAACCCAAACCCTAACCCTAAACCCAATCCCAACCCCAAACCCAACCCCGAGCCCTAACCCTAAACCCTAACCCAACCCCTAACCCTAAACCCAAACCTGATCTGGACCCTCACAGTATGGCTGCTCCAAAACAACCCAGGCATTAGCGACAACATTCTCTCTTCAGCCAATCAGGAAGAAGCAAGATAACTAGTGGTCTGAAGCCCATCCCTAGGTACTGCAGGGGTTTATTGTGACCAGCCACTAAGAACTATGGGTAATGTAGTCCTGTGGCCAGCCACTAAGAACTATAGGTAGTGTAATTCTGTTGCCAGCTGCCAAGAACTCTGGGGTAGTGTAGTCTTCCCTAGGCTTACAGGTGATCAGAGCTGGGAATGGGGAGTACTATACTGTACTATATTATACTACACTATACTAATATAAACCGCTGTGTATCAGGTCATCAGGGTAGGTAAGATACTATAACAACATTAGAGAACATAGTGTTATACTATACTATAATATACTATACTATACTCTATTATACTATATTATACTATATTATACTAGCCTGTATATAAACCAGTGTTTCAGGGCATCAGGGTAGGTAAGATACTATAACAACATTAGAGAACATAGTGTTATACTATAATTTACTATACTATATTATACTATACTATACTATACTATACTATACTATATTATACTATATTATACTAGCCTGTATATAAACCAGTGTGTTTCAGGGCATCAGGGTAGGTAAGATACTATAACAACATTAGACAACATATTGTTATACTATCTCACCCACCTTAATGGGGATCCTTTTGGGGTGGCGATGCCGTATCCTTTAGAGTCCAGGTTCCCTCCCACCTTCATGGTGTCGCAGGGTTTCCTCTGCTCGATGTACTCGTTCATGGTGGACTCCAGAAGGTACGCGTACTTCCCCTTGGACTTCCTGACTCTCAGCACCCCCTCCGCTGTCTTCTTCACAAACGGAGACGGCTCTGCTGACTTCATGTACTGCCACATCTTGTCAAACAGTGCAATCTTCGACCTCTGTTGAGAGACAACACATTAGAACTACACCTTAGGGTAGGACGGTATATCGTATTTGACTATATACCAGTTTCGATACACAGACCAGTGTATTCTACATTATACAGGTTTTGATACACAGACCAGTGTATTTTACTATATACAGGTTTTGATACACAGACCAGTGTATTTTACTATATACAGGTTTTGATACACAGACCAGTGTATTTTACATTATACAGGTTTTGATATACAGACCAGTGTATTTTACATTATACAGGTTTTGATACACAGACCAGTGTATTTTACTATATACAGGTTTTGATATACAGACCAGTGTATTTTACATTATACAGGTTTTGATATACAGACCAGTGTATTTTATATTATACAGGTTTTGATACACAGACCAGTGTATTTTACTATATACAGGTTTTGATATACAGACCAGTGTATTTTACTATATACAGGTTTTGATATACAGACCAGTGTATTTTACATTATACAGGTTTTGATATACAGACCAGTGTATTTTACTATATACAGGTTTTGATACACAGACCAGTGTATTTTACATTATACAGGTTTTGATACACAGACCAGTGTATTTTACTATATACAGGTTTTGATATACAGACCAGTGTATTTTACTATATACAGGTTTTGATACACAGACCAGTGTATTTTACATTATACAGGTTTTGATACACAGACCAGTGTATTTTACATTATACAGGTTTTGATATACAGACCAGTGTATTTTACTATATACAGGTTTTGATACACAGACCAGTGTATTTTACTATATACAGGTTTTGATATACAGACCAGTGTATTTTACTATATACAGGTTTTGATATACAGACCAGTGTAATTTACTATATACAGGTTTTGATATACAGACCAGTGTATTTTACTATATACAGGTTTTGATATACAGACCAGTGTATTTTACATTATACAGGTTTTGATATACAGACCAGTGTATTTTACTATATACAGGTTTTGATACACAGACCAGTGTATTTTACTATATACAGGTTTTTATACACAGACCAGTGTATTTTACTATATACAGGTTTTGATACACAGACCAGTGTATTTTACTATATACAGGTTTTGATATACAGACCAGTGTATTTTACATTATACAGGTTTTGATACACAGACCAGTGTATTTTACTATATACAGGTTTTGATACACAGACCAGTGTATTTTACTATATACAGGTTTTGATATACAGACCAGTGTATTTTACTATATACAGGTTTTGATATACAGACCAGTGTATTTTACTATATACAGGTTTTGATACACAGACCAGTGTATTTTACTATATACAGGTTTTGATATACAGACCAGTGTATTTTACTATATACAGGTTTTGATACACAGACCAGTGTATTTTACTATATACAGGTTTTGATACACAGACCAGTGTATTTTACATTATACAGGTTTTGATATACAGACCAGTGTATTTTACTATATACAGGTTTTGATACACAGACCAGTGTATTTTACTATATACAGGTTTTGATACACAGACCTGTGTATTTTACTATATACAGGTTTTGATACACAGACCAGTGTATTTTACTATATACAGGTTTTGATATACAGACCAGTGTATTTTACTATATACAGGTTTTGATATACAGACCAGTGTATTTTACTATATACAGGTTTTGATACACAGACCAGTGTATTTTACATTATACAGGTTTTGATATACAGACCAGTGTATTTTATATTATACAGGTTTTGATACACAGACCAGTGTATTTTACTATATACAGGTTTTGATACACAGACCAGTGTATTTTACTATATACAGGTTTTGATATACAGACCAGTGTATTTTACTATATACAGGTTTTGATACACAGACCAGTGTATTTTACTATATACAGGTTTTGATATACAGACCAGTGTATTTTACATTATACAGGTTTTGATACACAGACCAGTGTATTTTACTATATACAGGTTTTGATACACAGACCTGTGTATTTTACTATATACAGGTTTTGATACACAGACCAGTGTATTTTACTATATACAGGTTTTGATATACAGACCAGTGTATTTTACTATATACAGGTTTTGATACACAGACCAGTGTATTTTACTATATACAGGTTTTGATACACAGACCAGTGTATTTTACTATATACAGGTTTTGATATACAGACCAGTGTATTTTACTATATACAGGTTTTGATATACAGACCAGTGTATTTTACATTATACAGGTTTTGATACACAGACCAGTGTATTTTACTATATACAGGTTTTGATACACAGACCTGTGTATTTTACTATATACAGGTTTTGATACACAGACCAGTGTATTTTACTATATACAGGTTTTGATATACAGACCAGTGTATTTTACTATATACAGGTTTTGATATACAGACCAGTGTATTTTACTATATACAGGTTTTGATACACAGACCAGTGTATTTTACATTATACAGGTTTTGATATACAGACCAGTGTATTTTATATTATACAGGTTTTGATACACAGACCAGTGTATTTTACTATATACAGGTTTTGATACACAGACCAGTGTATTTTACTATATACAGGTTTTGATATACAGACCAGTGTATTTTACTATATACAGGTTTTGATATACAGACCTGTTTGGGTCGTTACTTTACATTTTCTCATCAATGATCTCCATACAGTAACCCTAACTAACTAACTAACTAACTAACCCTAACCCTAACTAACTATCTCCATACAGTAACCCTAACCCTAACTAACTATCTCCATACAGTAACCCTAACTAACTAACCCTAACTAACTAACTAACTAACTAACCCTAACCCTAACTAACTATCTCCATACAGTAACCCTAACCCTAACCCTAACTAACTATCTCCATACAGTTTTCTGTTTCCAGAACTACAACAATCTGTAACTAACAGTGGACTGTATTCTAGAGATGCCCTTTAATAGAACTACAACCTGTAACAAACAGTGGACTGCATTCTAGAGACGCCCTTTAATAGAACTACAACCTGTAACAAACAGTGGACTGAGACGCCCTTTAATAGAACTACAACCTGTAACAAACAGTGGACTGAGATGCCCTTTAATAGAACTACAACCTGTAACAAACAGTGGACTGAGACGCCCTTTAATAGAACTACAACCTGTAACAAACAGTGGACTGTATTCTAGAGATGCCCTTTAATAGAACTACAACCTGTAACTAACAGTGGACTGTATTCTAGAGACAACCTTTAATAGAACTACAACCTGTAACAAACAGTGGACTGAGACGCCCTTTAATAGAACTACAACCTGTAACAAACAGTGGACTGAGACGCCCTTTAATAGAACTACAACCTGTAACAAACAGTGGACTGTATTCTAGAGACGCCCTTTAATAGAACTACAACCTGTAACAAACAGTGGACTGAGACGCCCTTTAATAGAACTACAACCTGTAACAAACAGTGGACTGTATTCTAGAGACGCCCTTTAATAGAACTACAACCTGTAACAAACAGTGGACTGAGATGCCCTTTAATAGAACTACAACCTGTAACAAACAGTGGACTGAGACGCCCGTTAATAGAACTACAACCTGTAACAAACAGTGGACTGTATTCTAGAGACGCCCTTTAATAGAACTACAACCTGTAACAAACAGTGGACTGTATTCTAGAGACGCCCTTTAATAGAACTACAACCTGTAACAAACAGTGGACTGTATTCTTAGAGACGCCCTTTAATATAACTACAACCTGTAACAAACAGTGGACTGTATTCTAGAGACGCCCTTTAATAGAACTACAACCTGTAACAAACAGTGGACTGTATTCTTAGAGACGCCCTTTAATAGAACTACAACCTGTAACAAACAGTGGACTGTATTCTTAGAGACGCCCTTTAATAGAACTACAACCTGTAACAAACAGTGGACTGTATTCTAGAGACGCCCTTTAATAGAACTACAACCTGTAACAAACAGTGGACTGAGATGCCCTTTAATAGAACTACAACCTGTAACAAACAGTGGACTGTATTCTAGAGACGCCCTTTAATAGAACTACAACCTGTAACAAACAGTGGACTGAGACGCCCTTTAATAGAACTACAACCTGTAACAAACAGTGGACTGAGACGCCCTTTAATAGAACTACAACCTGTAACAAACAGTGGACTGAGACGCCCTTTAATAGAACTACAACCTGTAACAAACAGTGGACTGAGACACCCTTTAATAGAACTACAACCTGTAACAAACAGTGGACTGTATTCTAGAGACGCCCTTTAATAGAACTACAACCTGTAACAAACAGTGGACTGTATTCTAGAGACGCCCTTTAATAGAACTACAACCTGTAACAAACAGTGGACTGTATTCTAGAGACACCCTTTAATAGAACTACAACCTGTAACAAACAGTTGACTGAGACGCCCTTTAATAGAACTACAACCTGTAACAAACAGTGGACTGAGATGCCCTTTAATAGAACTACAACCTGTAACAAACAGTGGACTGAGACGCCCTTTAATAGAACTACAACCTGTAACAAACAGTGGACTGAGACGCCCTTTAATAGAACTACAACCTGTAACAAACAGTGGACTGCATTCTAGAGACGCCCTTTAACAGAACTACAACCTGTAACAAACAGTGGACTGAGACACCCTTTAATAGAACTACAACCTGTAACAAACAGTGGACTGTATTCTAGAGACGCCCTTTAATAGAACTACAACCTGTAACAAACAGTGGACTGAGACGCCCTTTAATAGAACTACAACCTGTAACAAACAGTGGACTGTATTCTAGAGACGCCCTTTAATAGAACTACAACCTGTAACAAACAGTGGACTGAGACGCCCTTTAATAGAACTACAACCTGTAACAAACAGTGGACTGAGACGCCCTTTAACAGAACTACAACCTGTAACAAACAGTGGACTGAGACGCCCTTTAATAGAACTACAACCTGTAACAAACAGTGGACTGAGACACCCTTTAATAGAACTACAACCTGTAACAAACAGTGGACTGTATTCTAGAGACGCCCTTTAATAGAACTACAACCTGTAACAAACAGTGGACTGAGACGCCCTTTAATAGAACTACAACCTGTAACAAACAGTGGACTGTATTCTAGAGACGCCCTTTAATAGAACTACAACCTGTAACAAACAGTGGACTGAGACGCCCTTTAATAGAACTACAACCTGTAACAAACAGTGGACTGAGATGCCCTTTAATAGAACTACAACCTGTAACAAACAGTGGACTGTATTCTAGAGACGCCCTTTAATAGAACTACAACCTGTAACAAACAGTGGACTGAGACGCCCTTTAATAGAACTACAACCTGTAACAAACAGTGGACTGTATTCTAGAGACACCCTTTAATAGAACTACAACCTGTAACAAACAGTGGACTGAGACACCCTTTAATAGAACTACAACCTGTAACAAACAGTGGACTGTATTCTAGAGACGCCCTTTAATAGAACTACAACCTGTAACAAACAGTGGACTGAGACGCCCTTTAATAGAACTACAACCTGTAACAAACAGTGGACTGAGACACCCTTTAATAGAACTACAACCTGTAACAAACAGTGGACTGTATTCTAGAGATGCCCTTTAATAGAACTACAACCTGTAACAAACAGTGGACTGTATTCTAGAGACGCCCTTTAATAGAACTACAACCTGTAACAAACAGTGGACTGTATTCTAGAGACGCCCTTTAATAGAACTACAACCTGTAACAAACAGTGGACTGTATTCTAGAGATGCCCTTTAATAGAACTACAACCTGTAACAAACAGTGGACTGAGACGCCCTTTAATAGAACTACAACCTGTAACAAACAGTGGACTGTATTCTAGAGACTCCCTTTAATAGAACTACAACCTGTAACAAACAGTGGACTGAGACACCCTTTAATAGAACTACAACCTGTAACAAACAGTGGACTGAGACGCCCTTTAATAGAACTACAACCTGTAACAAACAGTGGACTGAGACGCCCTTTAATAGAACTACAACCTGTAACAAACAGTGGACTGCATTCTAGAGACGCCCTTTAATAGAACTACAACCTGTAACAAACAGTGGACTGTATTCTAGAGACGCCCTTTAATAGAACTACAACCTGTAACAAACAGTGGACTGAGACACCCTTTAATAGAACTACAACCTGTAACAAACAGTGGACTGTATTCTAGAGACGCCCTTTAATAGAACTACAACCTGTAACAAACAGTGGACTGAGACACCCTTTAATAGAACTACAACCTGTAACAAACAGTGGACTGCATTCTAGAGACGCCCTTTAATAGAACTACAACCTGTAACAAACAGTGGACTGAGACGCCCTTTAATAGAACTACAACCTGTAACAAACAGTGGACTGCATTCTAGAGACGCCCTTTAATAGAACTACAACCTGTAACAAACAGTGGACTGTATTCTAGAGACGCCCTTTAATAGAACTACAACCTGTAACAAACAGTGGACTGTATTCTAGAGACGCCCTTTAATAGAACTACAACCTGTAACAAACAGTGGACTGAGACGCCCTTTAATAGAACTACAACCTGTAACAAACAGTGGACTGTATTCTAGAGACACCCTTTAATAGAACTACAACCTGTAACAAACAGTGGACTGAGACACCCTTTAATAGAACTACAACCTGTAACAAACAGTGGACTGTATTCTAGAGACGCCCTTTAATAGAACTACAACCTGTAACAAACAGTGGACTGAGACGCCCTTTAATAGAACTACAACCTGTAACAAACAGTGGACTGAGACACCCTTTAATAGAACTACAACCTGTAACAAACAGTGGACTGTATTCTAGAGATGCCCTTTAATAGAACTACAACCTGTAACAAACAGTGGACTGTATTCTAGAGACGCCCTTTAATAGAACTACAACCTGTAACAAACAGTGGACTGTATTCTAGAGACGCCCTTTAATAGAACTACAACCTGTAACAAACAGTGGACTGTATTCTAGAGATGCCCTTTAATAGAACTACAACCTGTAACAAACAGTGGACTGAGACGCCCTTTAATAGAACTACAACCTGTAACAAACAGTGGACTGTATTCTAGAGACTCCCTTTAATAGAACTACAACCTGTAACAAACAGTGGACTGAGACACCCTTTAATAGAACTACAACCTGTAACAAACAGTGGACTGAGACGCCCTTTAATAGAACTACAACCTGTAACAAACAGTGGACTGAGACGCCCTTTAATAGAACTACAACCTGTAACAAACAGTGGACTGAGACGCCCTTTAATAGAACTACAACCTGTAACAAACAGTGGACTGAGACGCCCTTTAATAGAACTACAACCTGTAACAAACAGTGGACTGTATTCTAGAGACGCCCTTTAATAGAACTACAACCTGTAACAAACAGTGGACTGTATTCTAGAGACACCCTTTAATAGAACTACAACCTGTAACAAACAGTGGACTGAGACGCCCTTTAATAGAACTACAACCTGTAACAAACAGTGGACTGTATTCTAGAGACGCCCTTTAATAGAACTACAACCTGTAACAAACAGTGGACTGAGACGCCCTTTAATAGAACTACAACCTGTAACAAACAGTGGACTGAGACGCCCTTTAATAGAACTACAACCTGTAACAAACAGTGGACTGAGACGCCCTTTAATAGAACTACAACCTGTAACAAACAGTGGACTGAGACGCCCTTTAATAGAACTACAACCTGTAACAAACAGTGGACTGTATTCTAGAGACGCCCTTTAATAGAACTACAACCTGTAACAAACAGTGGACTGTATTCTAGAGACACCCTTTAATAGAACTACAACCTGTAACAAACAGTGGACTGAGACGCCCTTTAATAGAACTACAACCTGTAACAAACAGTGGACTGTATTCTAGAGACGCCCTTTAATAGAACTACAACCTGTAACAAACAGTGGACTGCATTCTAGAGACGCCCTTTAATAGAACTACAACCTGTAACAAACAGTGGACTGTATTCTAGAGACGCCCTTTAATAGAACTACAACCTGTAACAAACAGTGGACTGAGACGCCCTTTAATAGAACTACAACCTGTAACAAACAGTGGACTGAGACACCCTTTAATAGAACTACAACCTGTAACAAACAGTGGACTGAGACACCCTTTAATAGAACTACAACCTGTAACAAACAGTGGACTGAGACGCCCTTTAATAGAACTACAACCTGTAACAAACAGTGGACTGAGACGCCCTTTAATAGAACTACAACCTGTAACAAACAGTGGACTGTATTCTAGAGACGCCCTTTAATAGAACTACAACCTGTAACAAACAGTGGACTGAGACACCCTTTAATAGAACTACAACCTGTAACAAACAGTGGACTGTATTCTAGAGACGCCCTTTAATAGAACTACAACCTGTAACAAACAGTGGACTGAGACACCCTTTAATAGAACTACAACCTGTAACAAACAGTGGACTGCATTCTAGAGACGCCCTTTAATAGAACTACAACCTGTAACAAACAGTGGACTGAGACGCCCTTTAATAGAACTACAACCTGTAACAAACAGTGGACTGCATTCTAGAGACGCCCTTTAACAGAACTACAACCTGTAACAAACAGTGGACTGTATTCTAGAGACGCCCTTTAATAGAACTACAACCTGTAACAAACAGTGGACTGTATTCTAGAGACGCCCTTTAATAGAACTACAACCTGTAAAAAACAGTGGACTGAGACGCCCTTTAATAGAACTACAACCTGTAACAAACAGTGGACTGAGACGCCCTTTAATAGAACTACAACCTGTAACAAACAGTGGACTGTATTCTAGAGACGCCCTTTAATAGAACTACAACCTGTAACAAACAGTGGACTGTATTCTAGAGACGCCCTTTAATAGAACTACAACCTGTAAAAAACAGTGGACTGAGACGCCCTTTAATAGAACTACAACCTGTAACAAACAGTGGACTGAGACGCCCTTTAATAGAACTACAACCTGTAACAAACAGTGGACTGTATTCTAGAGACGCCCTTTAATAGAACTACAACCTGTAACAAACAGTGGACTGAGACACCCTTTAATAGAACTACAACCTGTAACAAACAGTGGACTGTATTCTAGAGATGCCCTTTAATAGAACTACAACCTGTAACAAACAGTGGACTGAGACACCCTTTAATAGAACTACAACCTGTAACAAACAGTGGACTGAGACGCCCTTTAATAGAACTACAACCTGTAACAAACAGTGGACTGTATTCTAGAGACTCCCTTTAATAGAACTACAACCTGTAACAAACAGTGGACTGAGACGCCCTTTAATAGAACTACAACCTGTAACAAACAGAGGACTGAGACACCCTTTAATAGAACTACAACCTGTAACAAACAGTGGACTGAGACGCCCTTTAATAGAACTACAACCTGTAACAAACAGTGGACTGAGACACCCTTTAATAGAACTACAACCTGTAACAAACAGTGGACTGAGACGCCCTTTAATAGAACTACAACCTGTAACAAACAGTGGACTGAGACACCCTTTAATAGAACTACAACCTGTAACAAACAGTGGACTGTATTCTAGAGACGCCCTTTAATAGAACTACAACCTGTAACAAACAGTGGACTGTATTCTAGAGACACCCTTTAATAGAACTACAACCTGTAACAAACAGTGGACTGAGATGCCCTTTAATAGAACTACAACCTGTAACAAACAGTGGACTGTATTCTAGAGACACCCTTTAATAGAACTACAACCTGTAACAAACAGTGGACTGAGACGCCCTTTAATAGAACTACAACCTGTAACAAACAGTGGACTGAGACGCCCTTTAATAGAACTACAACCTGTAACAAACAGTGGACTGAGATGCCCTTTAATAGAACTACAACCTGTAACAAACAGTGGACTGAGATGCCCTTTAATAGAACTACAACTTGTAACAAACAGTGGACTGTATTCTAGAGACGCCCTTTAATAGAACTACAACCTGTAACAAACAGTGGACTGTATTCTAGAGACGCCCTTTAATAGAACTACAACCTGTAACAAACAGTGGACTGTATTCTAGAGACACCCTTTAATAGAACTACAACCTGTAACAAACAGTGGACTGTATTCTAGAGACGCCCTTTAATAGAACTACAACCTGTAACAAACAGTGGACTGAGACGCCCTTTAATAGAACTACAACCTGTAACAAACAGTGGACTGTATTCTAGAGACGCCCTTTAATAGAACTACAACCTGTAACAAACAGTGGACTGAGACACCCTTTAATAGAACTACAACCTGTAACAAACAGTGGACTGTATTCTAGAGATGCCCTTTAATAGAACTACAACCTGTAACAAACAGTGGACTGAGACGCCCTTTAATAGAACTACAACCTGTAACAAACAGTGGACTGTATTCTAGAGACACCCTTTAATAGAACTACAACCTGTAACAAACAGTGGACTGCATTCTAGAGACGCCCTTTAATAGAACTACAACCTGTAACAAACAGTGGACTGAGACGCCCTTTAATAGAACTACAACCTGTAACAAACAGTGGACTGTATTCTAGAGACGCCCTTTAATAGAACTACAACCTGTAACAAACAGTGGACTGTATTCTAGAGACGCCCTTTAATAGAACTACAACCTGTAACAAACAGTGGACTGTATTCTAGAGACGCCCTTTAATAGAACTACAACCTGTAACAAACAGTGGACTGTATTCTAGAGACACCCTTTAATAGAACTACAACCTGTAACAAACAGTTGACTGAGGCGCCCTTTAATAGAACTACAACCTGTAACAAACAGTGGACTGAGGCGCCCTTTAATAGAACTACAACCTGTAACAAACAGTGGACTGAGACACCCTTTAATAGAACTACAACCTGTAACAAACAGTGGACTGAGACGCCCTTTAATAGAACTACAACCTGTAACAAACAGTGGACTGTATTCTAGAGACGCCCTTTAATAGAACTACAACCTGTAACAAACAGTGGACTGAGACGCCCTTTAATAGAACTACAACCTGTAACAAACAGTGGACTGAGACGCCCTTTAATAGAACTACAACCTGTAACAAACAGTGGACTGAGACGCCCTTTAATAGAACTACAACCTGTAACAAACAGTGGACTGTATTCTAGAGACGCCCTTTAATAGAACTACAACCTGTAACAAACAGTGGACTGTATTCTAGAGACGCCCTTTAATAGAACTACAACCTGTAACAAACAGTGGACTGAGATGCCCTTTAATAGAACTACAACCTGTAACAAACAGTGGACTGTATTCTAGAGATGCCCTTTAATAGAACTACAACCTGTAACAAACAGTGGACTGAGACGCCCTTTAATAGAACTACAACCTGTAACAAACAGTGGACTGAGACGCCCTTTAATAGAACTACAACCTGTAACAAACAGTGGACTGTATTCTAGAGACTCCCTTTAATAGAACTACAACCTGTAACAAACAGTGGACTGCATTCTAGAGACGCCCTTTAATAGAACTACAACCTGTAACAAACAGTGGACTGTATTCTAGAGATGCCCTTTAATAGAACTACAACCTGTAACAAACAGTGGACTGTATTCTAGAGATGCCCTTTAATAGAACTACAACCTGTAACAAACAGTGGACTGAGACGCCCTTTAATAGAACTACAACCTGTAACAAACAGTGGACTGTATTCTAGAGATGCCCTTTAATAGAACTACAACCTGTAACAAACAGTGGACTGTATTCTAGAGACGCCCTTTAATAGAACTACAACCTGTAACAAACAGTGGACTGAGACACCCTTTAATAGAACTACAACCTGTAACAAACAGTGGACTGTATTCTAGAGACGCCCTTTAATAGAACTACAACCTGTAACAAACAGTGGACTGTATTCTAGAGACGCCCTTTAATAGAACTACAACCTGTAACAAACAGTGGACTGTATTCTAGAGACGCCCTTTAATAGAACTACAACCTGTAACAAACAGTGGACTGAGACGCCCTTTAATAGAACTACAACCTGTAACAAACAGTGGACTGAGACGCCCTTTAATAGAACTACAACCTGTAACAAACAGTGGACTGTATTCTAGAGACTCCCTTTAATAGAACTACAACCTGTAACAAACAGTGGACTGAGACACCCTTTAATAGAACTACAACCTGTAACAAACAGTGGACTGAGACGCCCTTTAATAGAACTACAACCTGTAACAAACAGTGGACTGAGACGCCCTTTAATAGAACTACAACCTGTAACAAACAGTGGACTGCATTCTAGAGACGCCCTTTAATAGAACTACAACCTGTAACAAACAGTGGACTGAGACGCCCTTTAATAGAACTACAACCTGTAACAAACAGTGGACTGTATTCTAGAGACGCCCTTTAATAGAACTACAACCTGTAACAAACAGTGGACTGAGACACCCTTTAATAGAACTACAACCTGTAACAAACAGTGGACTGTATTCTAGAGACGCCCTTTAATAGAACTACAACCTGTAACAAACAGTGGACTGAGACGCCCTTTAATAGAACTACAACCTGTAACAAACAGTGGACTGCATTCTAGAGACGCCCTTTAATAGAACTACAACCTGTAACAAACAGTGGACTGAGACACCCTTTAATAGAACTACAACCTGTAACAAACAGTGGACTGTATTCTAGAGACACCCTTTAATAGAACTACAACCTGTAACAAACAGTGGACTGAGACGCCCTTTAATAGAACTACAACCTGTAACAAACAGTGGACTGAGACGCCCTTTAATAGAACTACAACCTGTAACAAACAGTGGACTGAGACACCCTTTAATAGAACTACAACCTGTAACAAACAGTGGACTGAGATGCCCTTTAATAGAACTACAACCTGTAACAAACAGTGGACTGCATTCTAGAGACGCCCTTTAATAGAACTACAACCTGTAACAAACAGTGGACTGAGACGCCCTTTAATAGAACTACAACCTGTAACAAACAGTGGACTGTATTCTAGAGACGCCCTTTAATAGAACTACAACCTGTAACAAACAGTGGACTGAGACGCCCTTTAATAGAACTACAACCTGTAACAAACAGTGGACTGTATTCTAGAGACGCCCTTTAATAGAACTACAACCTGTAACAAACAGTGGACTGAGACACCCTTTAATAGAACTACAACCTGTAACAAACAGTGGACTGAGATGCCCTTTAATAGAACTACAACCTGTAACAAACAGTGGACTGAGACGCCCTTTAATAGAACTACAACCTGTAACAAACAGTGGACTGAGACGCCCTTTAATAGAACTACAACCTGTAACAAACAGTGGACTGAGACGCCCTTTAATAGAACTACAACCTGTAACAAACAGTGGACTGAGATGCCCTTTAATAGAACTACAACCTGTAACAAACAGTGGACTGTATTCTAGAGACGCCCTTTAATAGAACTACAACCTGTAACAAACAGTGGACTGCATTCTAGAGACGCCCTTTAATAGAACTACAACCTGTAACAAACAGTGGACTGTATTATAGAGACGCCCTTTAATAGAACTACAACCTGTAACAAACAGTGGACTGTATTCTAGAGACGCCCTTTAACAGAACTACAACCTGTAACAAACAGTGGACTGTATTCTAGAGACGCCCTTTAATAGAACTACAACCTGTAAAAAACAGTGGACTGAGACGCCCTTTAATAGAACTACAACCTGTAACAAACAGTGGACTGTATTCTAGAGACGCCCTTTAATAGAACTACAACCTGTAAAAAACAGTGGACTGAGACGCCCTTTAATAGAACTACAACCTGTAACAAACAGTGGACTGAGACGCCCTTTAATAGAACTACAACCTGTAACAAACAGTGGACTGTATTCTAGAGACGCCCTTTAATAGAACTACAACCTGTAACAAACAGTGGACTGAGACACCCTTTAATAGAACTACAACCTGTAACAAACAGTGGCCTGAGACACCCTTTAATAGAACTACAACCTGTAACAAACAGTGGACTGAGACACCCTTTAATAGAACTACAACCTGTAACAAACAGTGGACTGTATTCTAGAGACGCCCTTTAATAGAACTACAACCTGTAACAAACAGTGGACTGTATTCTAGAGACGCCCTTTAATAGAACTACAACCTGTAACAAACAGTGGACTGTATTCTAGAGACACCCTTTAATAGAACTACAACCTGTAACAAACAGTGGACTGAGATGCCCTTTAATAGAACTACAACCTGTAACAAACAGTGGACTGTATTCTAGAGATGCCCTTTAATAGAACTACAACCTGTAACAAACAGTGGACTGTATTCTAGAGACGCCCTTTAATAGAACTACAACCTGTAACAAACAGTGGACTGTATTCTAGAGACGCCCTTTAATAGAACTACAACCTGTAACAAACAGTGGACTGAGACGCCCTTTAATAGAACTACAACCTGTAACAAACAGTGGACTGTCTTCTAGAGACGCCCTTTAATAGAACTACAACCTGTAACAAACAGTGGACTGAGACGCCCTTTAATAGAACTACAACCTGTAACAAACAGTGGACTGTATTCTAGAGACGCCCTTTAATAGAACTACAACCTGTAACAAACAGTGGACTGTATTCTAGAGACGCCCTTTAATAGAACTACAACCTGTAACAAACAGTGGACTGAGACGCCCTTTAATAGAACTACAACCTGTAACAAACAGTGGACTGTATTCTAGAGACGCCCTTTAATAGAACTACAACCTGTAACAAACAGTGGACTGTATTCTAGAGACGCCCTTTAATAGAACTACAACCTGTAACAAACAGTGGACTGAGACGCCCTTTAATAGAACTACAACCTGTAACAAACAGTGGACTGTATTCTAGAGACGCCCTTTAATAGAACTACAACCTGTAACAAACAGTGGACTGTATTCTAGAGACGCCCTTTAACAGAACTACAACCTGTAACAAACAGTGGACTGAGACGCCCTTTAATAGAACTACAACCTGTAACAAACAGTGGACTGTATTCTAGAGACGCCCTTTAATAGAACTACAACCTGTAACAAACAGTGGACTGTATTCTAGAGACACCCTTTAATAGAACTACAACCTGTAACAAACAGTGGACTGTATTCTAGAGACGCCCTTTAATAGAACTACAACCTGTAACAAACAGTGGACTGAGACGCCCTTTAATAGAACTACAACCTGTAACAAACAGTGGACTGTATTCTAGAGACGCCCTTTAATAGAACTACAACCTGTAACAAACAGTGGACTGAGACACCCTTTAATAGAACTACAACCTGTAACAAACAGTGGACTGCATTCTAGAGACGCCCTTTAATAGAACTACAACCTGTAACAAACAGTGGACTGAGACGCCCTTTAATAGAACTACAACCTGTAACAAACAGTGGACTGTATTCTAGAGACGCCCTTTAATAGAACTACAACCTGTAACAAACAGTGGACTGTATTCTAGAGACGCCCTTTAATAGAACTACAACCTGTAACAAACAGTGGACTGTATTCTAGAGACGCCCTTTAATAGAACTACAACCTGTAACAAACAGTGGACTGTATTCTAGAGACACCCTTTAATAGAACTACAACCTGTAACAAACAGTGGACTGAGGCGCCCTTTAATAGAACTACAACCTGTAACAAACAGTGGACTGAGGCGCCCTTTAATAGAACTACAACCTGTAACAAACAGTGGACTGAGACACCCTTTAATAGAACTACAACCTGTAACAAACAGTGGACTGAGACGCCCTTTAATAGAACTACAACCTGTAACAAACAGTGGACTGTATTCTAGAGACGCCCTTTAATAGAACTACAACCTGTAACAAACAGTGGACTGAGACGCCCTTTAATAGAACTACAACCTGTAACAAACAGTGGACTGTATTCTAGAGACGCCCTTTAATAGAACTACAACCTGTAACAAACAGTGGACTGTATTCTAGAGATGCCCTTTAATAGAACTACAACCTGTAACAAAAAGTGGACTGTATTCTAGAGACACCCTTTAATAGAACTACAACCTGTAACAAACAGTGGACTGAGACACCCTTTAATAGAACTACAACCTGTAACAAACAGTGGACTGAGACGCCCTTTAATAGAACTACAACCTGTAACAAACAGTGGACTGTATTCTAGAGACGCCCTTTAATAGAACTACAACCTGTAACAAACAGTGGACTGAGACGCCCTTTAATAGAACTACAACCTGTAACAAACAGTGGACTGAGACACCCTTTAATAGAACTACAACCTGTAACAAACAGTGGACTGAGACGCCCTTTAATAGAACTACAACCTGTAACAAACAGTGGACTGAGACGCCCTTTAATAGAACTACAACCTGTAACAAACAGTGGACTGTATTCTAGAGATGCCCTTTAATAGAACTACAACCTGTAACAAACAGTGGACTGCATTCTAGAGACGCCCTTTAATAGAACTACAACCTGTAACAAACAGTGGACGGAGACACCCTTTAATAGAACTACAACCTGTAACAAACAGTGGACTGTATTCTAGAGACGCCCTTTAATAGAACTACAACCTGTAACAAACAGTGGACTGAGACGCCCTTTAATAGAACTACAACCTGTAACAAACAGTGGACTGAGACGCCCTTTAATAGAACTACAACCTGTAACAAACAGTGGACTGAGACGCCCTTTAATAGAACTACAACCTGTAACAAACAGTGGACTGTATTCTAGAGACACCCTTTAATAGAACTACAACCTGTAACAAACAGTGGACTGTATTCTAGAGACGCCCTTTAACAGAACTACAACCTGTAACAAACAGTGGACTGAGACGCCCTTTAATAGAACTACAACCTGTAACAAACAGTGGACTGAGACGCCCTTTAATAGAACTACAATCTGTAACAAACAGTGGACTGAGACGCCCTTTAATAGAACTACAACCTGTAACAAACAGTGGACTGAGACGCCCTTTAATAGAACTACAACCTGTAACAAACAGTGGACTGAGACGCCCTTTAACAGAACTACAACCTGTAACAAACAGTGGACTGAGACGCCCTTTAATAGAACTACAACCTGTAACAAACAGTGGACTGAGACGCCCTTTAATAGAACTACAACCTGTAACAAACAGTGGACTGTATTCTAGAGACACCCTTTAATAGAACTACAACCTGTAACAAACAGTGGACTGCATTCTAGAGACGCCCTTTAATAGAACTACAACCTGTAACAAACAGTGGACTGAGACACCCTTTAATAGAACTACAACCTGTAACAAACAGTGGACTGAGACACCCTTTAATAGAACTACAACCTGTAACAAACAGTGGACTGAGACACCCTTTAACAGAACTACAACCTGTAACAAACAGTGGACTGAGACACCCTTTAATAGAACTACAACCTGTAACAAACAGTGGACTGAGACGCCCTTTAATAGAACTACAACCTGTAACAAACAGTGGACTGAGACGCCCTTTAATAGAACTACAACCTGTAACAAACAGTGGACTGCATTCTAGAGACGCCCTTTAATAGAACTACAACCTGTAACAAACAGTGGACTGAGACGCCCTTTAATAGAACTACAATCTGTAACAAACAGTGGACTGTATTCTAGAGATGCCCTTTAATAGAACTACAACCTGTAACAAACAGTGGACTGTATTCTAGAGACGCCCTTTAATAGAACTACAACCTGTAACAAACAGTGGACTGAGACGCCCTTTAATAGAACTACAACCTGTAACAAACAGTGGACTGAGACACCCTTTAATAGAACTACAACCTGTAACAAACAGTGGACTGCATTCTAGAGATGCCCTTTAATAGAACTACAACCTGTAACAAACAGTGGACTGAGACACCCTTTAACAGAACTACAACCTGTAACAAACAGTGGACTGAGACGCCCTTTAATAGAACTACAACCTGTAACAAACAGTGGACTGTATTCTAGAGATGCCCTTTAATAGAACTACAACCTGTAACAAACAGTGGACTGTATTTTAGAGACGCCCTTTAATAGAACTACAACCTGTAACAAACAGTGGACTGTATTCTAGAGACGCCCTTTAATAGAACTACAACCTGTAACAAACAGTGGACTGTATTCTAGAGACGCCCTTTAATAGAACTACAACCTGTAACAAACAGTGGACTGAGACGCCCTTTAATAGAACTACAACCTGTAACAAACAGTGGACTGAGACGCCCTTTAATAGAACTACAACCTGTAACAAACAGTGGACTGAGACGCCCTTTAATAGAACTACAACCTGTAACAAACAGTGGACTGTATTCTAGAGACGCCCTTTAATAGAACTACAACCTGTAAC
Source organism: Salvelinus fontinalis (assembly GCF_029448725.1). Classification (NCBI taxonomy): domain Eukaryota; kingdom Metazoa; phylum Chordata; class Actinopteri; order Salmoniformes; family Salmonidae; genus Salvelinus; species Salvelinus fontinalis. The sequence continues at coordinate 66,029,169 of NC_074669.1, forward strand.
AAACAGTGGACTGAGACGCCCTTTAATAGAACTACAACCTGTAACAAACAGTGGACTGTATTCTAGAGATGCCCTTTAATAGAACTACAACCTGTAACAAACAGTGGACTGAGACACCCTTTAATAGAACTACAACCTGTAACAAACAGTGGACTGTATTCTAGAGACGCCCTTTAATAGAACTACAACCTGTAACAAACAGTGGACTGAGACACCCTTTAATAGAACTACAACCTGTAACAAACAGTGGACTGTATTCTAGAGATGCCCTTTAATAGAACTACAACCTGTAACAAACAGTGGACTGAGACACCCTTTAATAGAACTACAACCTGTAACAAACAGTGGACTGTATTCTAGAGACGCCCTTTAATAGAACTACAACCTGTAACAAACAGTGGACTGTATTCTAGAGACGCCCTTTAATAGAACTACAACCTGTAACAAACAGTGGACTGAGATGCCCTTTAATAGAACTACAACCTGTAACAAACAGTGGACTGCATTCTAGAGACGCCCTTTAATAGAACTACAACCTGTAACAAACAGTGGACTGTATTCTAGAGACGCCCTTTAATAGAACTACAACCTGTAACAAACAGTGGACTGAGACACCCTTTAATAGAACTACAACCTGTAACAAACAGTGGACTGAGACGCCCTTTAATAGAACTACAACCTGTAACAAACAGTGGACTGTATTCTAGAGACACCCTTTAATAGAACTACAACCTGTAACAAACAGTGGACTGTATTCTAGAGACGCCCTTTAATAGAACTACAACCTGTAACAAACAGTGGACTGTATTCTAGAGATGCCCTTTAATAGAACTACAACCTGTAACAAACAGTGGACTGTATTCTAGAGACGCCCTTTAATAGAACTACAACCTGTAACAAACAGTGGACTGTATTCTAGAGACGCCCTTTAATAGAACTACAACCTGTAACAAACAGTGGACTGAGACACCCTTTAATAGAACTACAACCTGTAACAAACAGTGGACTGAGACGCCCTTTAATAGAACTACAACCTGTAACAAACAGTGGACTGAGACGCCCTTTAATAGAACTACAACCTGTAACAAACAGTGGACTGTATTCTAGAGATGCCCTTTAATAGAACTACAACCTGTAACAAACAGTGGACTGAGACGCCCTTTAATAGAACTACAACCTGTAACAAACAGTGGACTGCATTCTAGAGACGCCCTTTAATAGAACTACAACCTGTAACAAACAGTGGACTGTATTCTAGAGACGCCCTTTAATAGAACTACAACCTGTAACAAACAGTGGACTGTATTCTAGAGACGCCCTTTAATAGAACTACAACCTGTAACAAACAGTGGACTGTATTCTAGAGACGCCCTTTAATAGAACTACAACCTGTAACAAACAGTGGACTGAGACGCCCTTTAATAGAACTACAACCTGTAACAAACAGTGGACTGTATTCTAGAGACGCCCTTTAATAGAACTACAACCTGTAACAAACAGTGGACTGAGACACCCTTTAATAGAACTACAACCTGTAACAAACAGTGGACTGTATTCTAGAGACGCCCTTTAATAGAACTACAACCTGTAACAAACAGTGGACTGAGACGCCCTTTAATAGAACTACAACCTGTAACAAACAGTGGACTGAGACTCCCTTTAATAGAACTACAACCTGTAACAAACAGTGGACTGAGACGCCCTTTAATAGAACTACAACCTGTAACAAACAGTGGACTGCATTCTAGAGACGCCCTTTAATAGAACTACAACCTGTAACAAACAGTGGACTGAGATGCCCTTTAATAGAACTACAACCTGTAACAAACAGTGGACTGAGACGCCCTTTAACAGTACTACAACCTGTAACAAACAGTGGACTGTATTCTAGAGACGCCCTTTAATAGAACTACAACCTGTAACAAACAGTGGACTGAGACGCCCTTTAATAGAACTACAACCTGTAACAAACAGTGGACTGAGACTCCCTTTAATAGAACTACAACCTGTAACAAACAGTGGACTGCATTCTAGAGACGCCCTTTAATAGAACTACAACCTGTAACAAACAGTGGACTGAGACGCCCTTTAATAGAACTACAACCTGTAACAAACAGTGGACTGAGACGCCCTTTAATAGAACTACAACCTGTAACAAACAGTGGACTGAGACGCCCTTTAATAGAACTACAACCTGTAACAAACAGTGGACTGTATTCTAGAGACACCCTTTAATAGAACTACAACCTGTAACAAACAGTGGACTGTATTCTAGAGACACCCTTTAATAGAACTACAACCTGTAACAAACAGTGGACTGTATTCTAGAGACACCCTTTAACAGAACTACAACCTGTAACAAACAGTGGACTGAGACGCCCTTTAATAGAACTACAACCTGTAACAAACAGTGGACTGAGACGCCCTTTAATAGAACTACAACCTGTAACAAACAGTGGACTGTATTCTAGAGACACCCTTTAATAGAACTACAACCTGTAACAAACAGTGGACTGTATTCTAGAGACACCCTTTAATAGAACTACAACCTGTAACAAACAGTGGACTGTATTCTAGAGACGCCCTTTAATAGAACTACAACCTGTAACAAACAGTGGACTGAGACACCCTTTAATAGAACTACAACCTGTAACAAACAGTGGACTGCATTCTAGAGACGCCCTTTAATAGAACTACAACCTGTAACAAACAGTGGACTGTATTCTAGAGACGCCCTTTAATAGAACTACAACCTGTAACAAACAGTGGACTGTATTCTAGAGACGCCCTTTAATAGAACTACAACCTGTAACAAACAGTGGACTGTATTCTAGAGACGCCCTTTAATAGAACTACAACCTGTAACAAACAGTGGACTGTATTCTAGAGACGCCCTTTAACAGAACTACAACCTGTAACAAACAGTGGACTGTATTCTAGAGACGCCCTTTAATAGAACTACAACCTGTAACAAACAGTGGACTGAGACGCCCTTTAATAGAACTACAACCTGTAACAAACAGTGGACTGTATTCTAGAGACGCCCTTTAATAGAACTACAACCTGTAACAAACAGTGGACTGAGATGCCCTTTAATAGAACTACAACCTGTAACAAACAGTGGACTGTATTCTAGAGACACCCTTTAATAGAACTACAACCTGTAACAAACAGTGGACTGAGACGCCCTTTAATAGAACTACAACCTGTAACAAACAGTGGACTGTATTCTAGAGACGCCCTTTAATAGAACTACAACCTGTAACAAACAGTGGACTGAGACTCCCTTTAATAGAACTACAACCTGTAACAAACAGTGGACTGAGACGCCCTTTAATAGAACTACAACCTGTAACAAACAGTGGACTGAGACACCCTTTAATAGAACTACAACCTGTAACAAACAGTGGACTGAGACGCCCTTTAATAGAACTACAACCTGTAACAAACAGTGGACTGTATTCTAGAGACGCCCTTTAATAGAACTACAACCTGTAACAAACAGTGGACTGAGACGCCCTTTAATAGAACTACAACCTGTAACAAACAGTGGACTGTATTCTAGAGACACCCTTTAATAGAACTACAACCTGTAACAAACAGTGGACTGTATTCTAGAGACGCCCTTTAATAGAACTACAACCTGTAACAAACAGTGGACTGTATTCTAGAGACGCCCTTTAATAGAACTACAACCTGTAACAAACAGTGGACTGTATTCTAGAGACGCCCTTTAACAGAACTACAACCTGTAACAAACAGTGGACTGTATTCTAGAGACGCCCTTTAATAGAACTACAACCTGTAACAAACAGTGGACTGAGACACCCTTTAACAGAACTACAACCTGTAACAAACAGTGGACTGTATTCTAGAGATGCCCTTTAATAGAACTACAACCTGTAACAAACAGTGGACTGAGACGCCCTTTAACAGAACTACAACCTGTAACAAACAGTGGACTGTATTCTAGAGACGCCCTTTAATAGAACTACAACCTGTAACAAACAGTGGACTGTATTCTAGAGACTCCCTTTAATAGAACTACAACCTGTAACAAACAGTGGACTGAGAAGCCCTTTAATAGAACTACAACCTGTAACAAACAGTGGACTGAGACGCCCTTTAATAGAACTACAACCTGTAACAAACAGTGGACTGAGACGCCCTTTAATAGAACTACAACCTGTAACAAACAGTGGACTGAGACGCCCTTTAATAGAACTACAACCTGTAACAAACAGTGGACTGCATTCTAGAGACGCCCTTTAATAGAACTACAACCTGTAACAAACAGTGGACTGAGACACCCTTTAATAGAACTACAACCTGTAACAAACAGTGGACTGTATTCTAGAGATGCCCTTTAATAGAACTACAACCTGTAACAAACAGTGGACTGTATTCTAGAGACTCCCTTTAATAGAACTACAACCTGTAACAAACAGTGGACTGAGACGCCCTTTAATAGAACTACAACCTGTAACAAACAGTGGACTGTATTCTAGAGATGCCCTTTAATAGAACTACAACCTGTAACAAACAGTGGACTGTATTCTAGAGACGCCCTTTAATAGAACTACAACCTGTAACAAACAGTGGACTGTATTCTAGAGACACCCTTTAATAGAACTACAACCTGTAACAAACAGTGGACTGAGACGCCCTTTAATAGAACTACAACCTGTAACAAACAGTGGACTGAGACGCCCTTTAATAGAACTACAACCTGTAACAAACAGTGGACTGAGACGCCCTTTAATAGAACTACAACCTGTAACAAACAGTGGACTGAGACGCCCTTTAACAGAACTACAACCTGTAACAAACAGTGGACTGTATTCTAGAGACGCCCTTTAATAGAACTACAACCTGTAACAAACAGTGGACTGAGATGCCCTTTAATAGAACTAAAACCTGTAACAAACAGTGGACTGAGACACCCTTTAATAGAACTACAACCTGTAACAAACAGTGGACTGTATTCTAGAGACGCCCTTTAATAGAACTACAACCTGTAACAAACAGTGGACTGCATTCTAGAGACACCCTTTAATAGAACTACAACCTGTAACAAACAGTGGACTGAGACGCCCTTTAATAGAACTACAACCTGTAACAAACAGTGGACTGAGATGCCCTTTAATAGAACTACAACCTGTAACAAACAGTGGACTGAGACGCCCTTTAATAGAACTACAACCTGTAACAAACAGTGGACTGTATTCTAGAGATGCCCTTTAATAGAACTACAACCTGTAACAAACAGTGGACTGCATTCTAGAGACGCCCTTTAATAGAACTACAACCTGTAACAAACAGTGGACTGAGACGCCCTTTAATAGAACTACAACCTGTAACAAACAGTGGACTGAGACGCCCTTTAATAGAACTACAACCTGTAACAAACAGTGGACTGAGACGCCCTTTAATAGAACTACAACCTGTAACAAACAGTGGACTGAGACGCCCTTTAATAGAACTACAACCTGTAACAAACAGTGGACTGAGACACCCTTTAATAGAACTACAACCTGTAACAAACAGTGGACTGTATTCTAGAGACGCCCTTTAATAGAACTACAACCTGTAACAAACAGTGGACTGTATTCTAGAGACGCCCTTTAATAGAACTACAACCTGTAACTAACAGTGGACTGAGACGCCCTTTAATAGAACTACAACCTGTAACAAACAGTGGACTGTATTCTAGAGACGCCCTTTAATAGAACTACAACCTGTAACAAACAGTGGACTGTATTCTAGAGACGCCCTTTAATAGAACTACAACCTGTAACAAACAGTGGACTGAGATGCCCTTTAATAGAACTACAACCTGTAACAAACAGTGGACTGAGACGCCCTTTAATAGAACTACAACCTGTAACAAACAGTGGACTGAGACGCCCTTTAATAGAACTACAACCTGTAACAAACAGTGGACTGTATTCTAGAGACACCCTTTAATAGAACTACAACCTGTAACAAACAGTGGACTGAGATGCCCTTTAATAGAACTACAACCTGTAACAAACAGTGGACTGAGACGCCCTTTAATAGAACTACAACCTGTAACAAACAGTGGACTGCATTCTAGAGACACCCTTTAATAGAACTACAACCTGTAACAAACAGTGGACTGAGACGCCCTTTAATAGAACTACAACCTGTAACAAACAGTGGACTGTATTCTAGAGACGCCCTTTAATAGAACTACAACCTGTAACAAACAGTGGACTGAGACGCCCTTTAATAGAACTACAACCTGTAACAAACAGTGGACTGAGACGCCCTTTAATAGAACTACAACCTGTAACAAACAGTGGACTGAGACACCCTTTAATAGAACTACAACCTGTAACAAACAGTGGACTGAGACACCCTTTAACAGAACTACAACCTGTAACAAACAGTGGACTGAGACGCCCTTTAATAGAACTACAACCTGTAACAAACAGTGGACTGAGACGCCCTTTAATAGAACTACAACCTGTAACAAACAGTGGACTGAGACGCCCTTTAATAGAACTACAACCTGTAACAAACAGTGGACTGTATTCTAGAGACACCCTTTAATAGAACTACAACCTGTAACAAACAGTGGACTGAGACGCCCTTTAATAGAACTACAACCTGTAACAAACAGTGGACTGCATTCTAGAGACGCCCTTTAATAGAACTACAACCTGTAACAAACAGTGGACTGTATTCTAGAGACGCCCTTTAATAGAACTACAACCTGTAACAAACAGTGGACTGAGACGCCCTTTAATAGAACTACAACCTGTAACAAACAGTGGACTGCATTCTAGAGACACCCTTTAATAGAACTACAACCTGTAACAAACAGTGGACTGTATTCTAGAGACGCCCTTTAATAGAACTACAACCTGTAACAAACAGTGGACTGAGACGCCCTTTAATAGAACTACAACCTGTAACAAACAGTGGACTGTATTCTAGAGACGCCCTTTAATAGAACTACAACCTGTAACAAACAGTGGACTGAGACGCCCTTTAATAGAACTACAACCTGTAACAAACAGTGGACTGTATTCTAGAGACACCCTTTAATAGAACTACAACCTGTAACAAACAGTGGACTGAGACGCCCTTTAATAGAACTACAACCTGTAACAAACAGTGGACTGTATTCTAGAGACGCCCTTTAATAGAACTACAACCTGTAACAAACAGTGGACTGTATTCTAGAGACGCCCTTTAATAGAACTACAACCTGTAACAAACAGTGGACTGTATTCTAGAGACGCCCTTTAATAGAACTACAACCTGTAACAAACAGTGGACTGAGACACCCTTTAATAGAACTACAACCTGTAACAAACAGTGGACTGAGACGCCCTTTAATAGAACTACAACCTGTAACAAACAGTGGACTGAGACGCCCTTTAATAGAACTACAACCTGTAACAAACAGTGGACTGAGACGCCCTTTAATAGAACTACAACCTGTAACAAACAGTGGACTGAGACACCCTTTAATAGAACTACAACCTGTAACAAACAGTGGACTGTATTCTAGAGACACCCTTTAATAGAACTACAACCTGTAACAAACAGTGGACTGAGACACCCTTTAATAGAACTACAACCTGTAACAAACAGTGGACTGTATTCTAGAGACGCCCTTTAATAGAACTACAACCTGTAACAAACAGTGGACTGTATTCTAGAGACGCCCTTTAATAGAACTACAACCTGTAACAAACAGTGGACTGAGACGCCCTTTAATAGAACTACAACCTGTAACAAACAGTGGACTGTATTCTAGAGACACCCTTTAATAGAACTACAACCTGTAACAAACAGTGGACTGAGACGCCCTTTAATAGAACTACAACCTGTAACAAACAGTGGACTGTATTCTAGAGACGCCCTTTAATAGAACTACAACCTGTAACAAACAGTGGACTGTATTCTAGAGACGCCCTTTAATAGAACTACAACCTGTAACAAACAGTGGACTGTATTCTAGAGATGCCCTTTAATAGAACTACAACCTGTAACAAACAGTGGACTGTATTCTAGAGATGCCCTTTAATAGAACTACAACCTGTAACAAACAGTGGACTGAGACGCCCTTTAATAGAACTACAACCTGTAACAAACAGTGGACTGAGACGCCCTTTAATAGAACTACAACCTGTAACAAACAGTGGACTGAGACGCCCTTTAATAGAACTACAACCTGTAACAAACAGTGGACTGTGATGCCCTTTAATAGAACTACAACCTGTAACAAACAGTGGACTGTATTCTAGAGACGCCCTTTAATAGAACTACAACCTGTAACAAACAGTGGACTGTATTCTAGAGATGCCCTTTAATAGAACTACAACCTGTAACAAACAGTGGACTGAGACGCCCTTTAATAGAACTACAACCTGTAACAAACAGTGGACTGAGACGCCCTTTAATAGAACTACAACCTGTAACAAACAGTGGACTGAGACGCCCTTTAATAGAACTACAACCTGTAACAAACAGTGGACTGTGATGCCCTTTAATAGAACTACAACCTGTAACAAACAGTGGACTGTATTCTAGAGACGCCCTTTAATAGAACTACAACCTGTAACAAACAGTGGACTGTATTCTAGAGACGCCCTTTAATAGAACTACAACCTGTAACAAACAGTGGACTGTATTCTAGAGACACCCTTTAATAGAACTACAACCTGTAACAAACAGTGGACTGTATTCTAGAGATGCCCTTTAATAGAACTACAACCTGTAACAAACAGTGGACTGAGATGCCCTTTAATAGAACTACAACCTGTAACAAACAGTGGACTGAGACGCCCTTTAATAGAACTACAACCTGTAACAAACAGTGGACTGTATTCTAGAGACGCCCTTTAATAGAACTACAACCTGTAACAAACAGTGGACTGAGACGCCCTTTAATAGAACTACAACCTGTAACAAACAGTGGACTGTATTCTAGAGACGCCCTTTAATAGAACTACAACCTGTAACAAACAGTGGACTGAGATGCCCTTTAATAGAACTACAACCTGTAACAAACAGTGGACTGAGACGCCCTTTAATAGAACTACAACCTGTAACAAACAGTGGACTGAGACGCCCTTTAATAGAACTACAACCTGTAACAAACAGTGGACTGAGACGCCCTTTAATAGAACTACAACCTGTAACAAACAGTGGACTGTATTCTAGAGACGCCCTTTAATAGAACTACAACCTGTAACAAACAGTGGACTGAGACGCCCTTTAATAGAACTACAACCTGTAACAAACAGTGGACTGAGACGCCCTTTAATAGAACTACAACCTGTAACAAACAGTGGACTGTATTCTAGAGACACCCTTTAATAGAACTACAACCTGTAACAAACAGTGGACTGAGACGCCCTTTAATAGAACTACAACCTGTAACAAACAGTGGACTGTATTCTAGAGACGCCCTTTAATAGAACTACAACCTGTAACAAACAGTGGACTGTATTCTAGAGACGCCCTTTAATAGAACTACAACCTGTAACAAACAGTGGACTGTATTCTAGAGACGCCCTTTAATAGAACTACAACCTGTAACAAACAGTGGACTGAGACGCCCTTTAATAGAACTACAACCTGTAACAAACAGTGGACTGAGACGCCCTTTAACAGAACTACAACCTGTAACAAACAGTGGACTGAGACGCCCTTTAATAGAACTACAACCTGTAACAAACAGTGGACTGCATTCTAGAGACGCCCTTTAATAGAACTACAACCTGTAACAAACAGTGGACTGAGACGCCCTTTAATAGAACTACAACCTGTAACAAACAGTGGACTGCATTCTAGAGACGCCCTTTAATAGAACTACAACCTGTAACAAACAGTGGACTGTATTCTAGAGACGCCCTTTAATAGAACTACAACCTGTAACAAACAGTGGACTGTATTCTAGAGACGCCCTTTAATAGAACTACAACCTGTAACAAACAGTGGACTGAGACGCCCTTTAATAGAACTACAACCTGTAACAAACAGTGGACTGTATTCTAGAGACGCCCTTTAATAGAACTACAACCTGTAACAAACAGTGGACTGAGACGCCCTTTAACAGAACTACAACCTGTATCAAACAGTGGACTGTATTCTAGAGACGCCCTTTAATAGAACTAAACCTGTAACAAACAGTGGACTGTATTCTAGAGACGCCCTTTAATAGAACTACAACCTGTAACAAACAGTGGACTGAGACACCCTTTAATAGAACTACAACCTGTAACAAACAGTGGACTGAGACGCCCTTTAATAGAACTACAACCTGTAACAAACAGTGGACTGCATTCTAGAGACGCCCTTTAATAGAACTACAACCTGTAACAAACAGTGGACTGTATTCTAGAGACGCCCTTTAACAGAACTACAACCTGTAACAAACAGTGGACTGTATTCTAGAGACGCCCTTTAATAGAACTACAACCTGTAACAAACAGTGGACTGAGACACCCTTTAATAGAACTACAACCTGTAACAAACAGTGGACTGTATTCTAGAGACGCCCTTTAATAGAACTACAACCTGTAACAAACAGTGGACTGTATTCTAGAGATGCCCTTTAATAGAACTACAACCTGTAACAAACAGTGGACTGAGACGCCCTTTAATAGAACTACAACCTGTAACAAACAGTGGACTGAGATGCCCTTTAATAGAACTACAACCTGTAACAAACAGTGGACTGAGACGCCCTTTAATAGAACTACAACCTGTAACAAACAGTGGACTGAGACGCCCTTTAACAGAACTACAACCTGTAACAAACAGTGGACTGTATTCTAGAGACGCCCTTTAATAGAACTACAACCTGTAACAAACAGTGGACTGTATTCTAGAGACGCCCTTTAATAGAACTACAACCTGTAACAAACAGTGGACTGAGACGCCCTTTAATAGAACTACAACCTGTAACAAACAGTGGACTGTATTCTAGAGACGCCCTTTAATAGAACTACAACCTGTAACAAACAGTGGACTGTATTCTAGAGACGCCCTTTAATAGAACTACAACCTGTAACAAACAGTGGACTGAGACGCCCTTTAATAGAACTACAACCTGTAACAAACAGTGGACTGAGACGCCCTTTAATAGAACTACAACCTGTAACAAACAGTGGACTGTATTCTAGAGATGCCCTTTAATAGAACTACAACCTGTAACAAACAGTGGACTGTATTCTAGAGATGCCCTTTAATAGAACTACAACCTGTAACAAACAGTGGACTGAGACACCCTTTAATAGAACTACAACCTGTAACAAACAGTGGACTGAGACGCCCTTTAATAGAACTACAACCTGTAACAAACAGTGGACTGTATTCTAGAGACGCCCTTTAATAGAACTACAACCTGTAACAAACAGTGGACTGTATTCTAGAGACACCCTTTAATAGAACTACAACCTGTAACAAACAGTGGACTGAGACGCCCTTTAATAGAACTACAACCTGTAACAAACAGTGGACTGTATTCTAGAGACGCCCTTTAATAGAACTACAACCTGTAACAAACAGTGGACTGTATTCTAGAGACGCCCTTTAATAGAACTACAACCTGTAACAAACAGTGGACTGCATTCTAGAGACGCCCTTTAATAGAACTACAACCTGTAACAAACAGTGGACTGTATTCTAGAGACGCCCTTTAATAGAACTACAACCTGTAACAAACAGTGGACTGAGATGCCCTTTAATAGAACTACAACCTGTAACAAACAGTGGACTGTATTCTAGAGATGCCCTTTAATAGAACTACAACCTGTAACAAACAGTGGACTGAGACGCCCTTTAATAGAACTACAACCTGTAACAAACAGTGGACTGTATTCTAGAGACACCCTTTAATAGAACTACAACCTGTAACAAACAGTGGACTGCATTCTAGAGACGCCCTTTAACAGAACTACAACCTGTAACAAACAGTGGACTGTATTCTAGAGACGCCCTTTAACAGAACTACAACCTGTAACAAACAGTGGACTGTATTCTAGAGACACCCTTTAATAGAACTACAACCTGTAACAAACAGTGGACTGAGACGCCCTTTAATAGAACTACAACCTGTAACAAACTGTGGACTGTATTCTAGAGACGCCCTTTAATAGAACTACAACCTGTAACAAACAGTGGACTGAGACGCCCTTTAATAGAACTACAACCTGTAACAAACAGTGGACTGTATTCTAGAGACGCCCTTTAATAGAACTACAACCTGTAACAAACAGTGGACTGAGACGCCCTTTAATAGAACTACAACCTGTAACAAACAGTGGACTGAGACACCCTTTAATAGAACTACAACCTGTAACAAACAGTGGACTGTATTCTAGAGACGCCCTTTAATAGAACTACAACCTGTAACAAACAGTGGACTGTATTCTAGAGACGCCCTTTAATAGAACTACAACCTGTAACAAACAGTGGACTGAGACGCCCTTTAATAGAACTACAACCTGTAACAAACAGTGGACTGTATTCTAGAGACACCCTTTAATAGAACTACAACCTGTAACAAACAGTGGACTGAGACGCCCTTTAATAGAACTACAACCTGTAACAAACAGTGGACTGAGACGCCCTTTAATAGAACTACAACCTGTAACAAACAGTGGACTGAGACGCCCTTTAACAGAACTACAACCTGTAACAAACAGTGGACTGAGACGCCCTTTAATAGAACTACAACCTGTAACAAACAGTGGACTGAGACGCCCTTTAACAGAACTACAATCTGTAACAAACAGTGGACTGCATTCTAGAGATGCCCTTTAATAGAACTACAACCTGTAACAAACAGTGGACTGAGACACCCTTTAATAGAACTACAACCTGTAACAAACAGTGGACTGAGACGCCCTTTAATAGAACTACAACCTGTAACAAACAGTGGACTGAGATGCCCTTTAATAGAACTAAAACCTGTAACAAACAGTGGACTGAGACGCCCTTTAACAGAACTACAACCTGTAACAAACAGTGGACTGTATTCTAGAGACGCCCTTTAATAGAACTAAACCTGTAACAAACAGTGGACTGTATTCTAGAGACGCCCTTTAATAGAACTACAACCTGTAACAAACAGTGGACTGTATTCTAGAGACGCCCTATAATAGAACTACAACCTGTAACAAACAGTGGACTGTATTCTAGAGATGCCCTTTAATAGAACTACAACCTGTAACAAACAGTGGACTGAGACGCCCTTTAATAGAACTACAACCTGTAACAAACAGTGGACTGTATTCTAGAGATGCCCTTTAATAGAACTACAACCTGTTACAAACAGTGGACTGTATTCTAGAGATGCCCTTTAATAGAACTACAACCTGTAACAAACAGTGGACTGAGACGCCCTTTAACAGAACTACAACCTGTAACAAACAGTGGACTGCATTCTAGAGACGCCCTTTAATAGAACTACAACCTGTAACAAACAGTGGACTGAGACGCCCTTTAACAGAACTACAACCTGTAACAAACAGTGGACTGAGACGCCCTTTAATAGAACTACAACCTGTAACAAACAGTGGACTGTATTCTAGAGACACCCTTTATTAGAACTACAACCTGTAACAAACAGTGGACTGTATTCTAGAGACGCCCTTTAATAGAACTACAACCTGTAACAAACAGTGGACTGAGACGCCCTTTAATAGAACTACAACCTGTAACAAACAGTGGACTGAGACGCCCTTTAATAGAACTACAACCTGTAACAAACAGTGGACTGAGACACCCTTTAATAGAACTACAACCTGTAACAAACAGTGGACTGCATTCTAGAGACGCCCTTTAACAGAACTACAACCTGTAACAAACAGTGGACTGAGACGCCCTTTAATAGAACTACAACCTGTAACAAACAGTGGACTGAGACGCCCTTTAATAGAACTACAACCTGTAACAAACAGTGGACTGTATTCTAGAGACGCCCTTTAATAGAACTACAACCTGTAACAAACAGTGGACTGTATTCTAGAGACGCCCTTTAATAGAACTACAACCTGTAACAAACAGTGGACTGAGACGCCCTTTAATAGAACTACAACCTGTAACAAACAGTGGACTGTATTCTAGAGACGCCCTTTAATAGAACTACAACCTGTAACAAACAGTGGACTGAGACGCCCTTTAATAGAACTACAACCTGTAACAAACAGTGGACTGTATTCTAGAGACGCCCTTTAATAGAACTACAACCTGTAACAAACAGTGGACTGAGACACCCTTTAATAGAACTACAACCTGTAACAAACAGTGGCCTGAGACGCCCTTTAATAGAACTACAACCTGTAACAAACAGTGGACTGAGACACCCTTTAATAGAACTACAACCTGTAACAAACAGTGGACTGAGACGCCCTTTAATAGAACTACAACCTGTAACAAACAGTGGACTGTATTCTAGAGACGCCCTTTAATAGAACTACAACCTGTAACAAACAGTGGACTGAGACGCCCTTTAATAGAACTACAACCTGTAACAAACAGTGGACTGCATTCTAGAGACACCCTTTAATAGAACTACAACCTGTAACAAACAGTGGACTGAGACGCCCTTTAATAGAACTACAACCTGTAACAAACAGTGGACTGAGACGCCCTTTAACAGAACTACAACCTGTAACAAACAGTGGACTGTATTCTAGAGACGCCCTTTAACAGAACTACAACCTGTAACAAACAGTGGACTGCATTCTAGAGAAGCCCTTTAATAGAACTACAACCTGTAACAAACAGTGGACTGAGACGCCCTTTAATAGAACTACAACCTGTAACAAACAGTGGACTGAGACGCCCTTTAATAGAACTACAACCTGTAACAAACAGTGGACTGAGATGCCCTTTAATAGAACTACAACCTGTAACAAACAGTGGACTGTATTCTAGAGACGCCCTTTAATAGAACTACAACCTGTAACAAACAGTGGACTGAGACACCCTTTAATAGAACTACAACCTGTAACAAACAGTGGACTGAGACGCCCTTTAATAGAACTACAACCTGTAACAAACAGTGGACTGAGACGCCCTTTAATAGAACTACAACCTGTAACAAACAGTGGACTGAGACGCCCTTTAATAGAACTACAACCTGTAACAAACAGTGGACTGAGACACCCTTTAATAGAACTACAACCTGTAACAAACAGTGGACTGTATTCTAGAGACGCCCTTTAATAGAACTACAACCTGTAACAAACAGTGGACTGAGATGCCCTTTAATAGAACTACAACCTGTAACAAACAGTGGACTGTATTCTAGAGACGCCCTTTAACAGAACTACAACCTGTAACAAACAGTGGACTGTATTCTAGAGACACCCTTTAATAGAACTACAACCTGTAACAAACAGTGGACTGAGACACCCTTTAATAGAACTACAACCTGTAACAAACAGTGGACTGTATTCTAGAGACGCCCTTTAATAGAACTACAACCTGTAACAAACAGTGGACTGAGACGCCCTTTAATAGAACTACAACCTGTAACAAACAGTGGACTGAGACGCCCTTTAATAGAACTACAACCTGTAACAAACAGTGGACTGTATTCTAGAGACGCCCTTTAATAGAACTACAACCTGTAACAAACAGTGGACTGTATTCTAGAGACGCCCTTTAATAGAACTACAACCTGTAACAAACAGTGGACTGAGACGCCCTTTAATAGAACTACAACCTGTAACAAACAGTGGACTGTATTCTAGAGACGCCCTTTAATAGAACTACAACCTGTAACAAACAGTGGACTGAGACGCCCTTTAATAGAACTACAACCTGTAACAAACAGTGGACTGAGACGCCCTTTAATAGAACTACAACCTGTAACAAACAGTGGACTGAGACGCCCTTTAACAGAACTACAACCTGTAACAAACAGTGGACTGAGACACCCTTTAATAGAACTACAACCTGTAACAAACAGTGGACTGAGGCTCCCTTTAATAGAACTACAACCTGTAACAAACAGTGGACTGAGACACCCTTTAATAGAACTACAACCTGTAACAAACAGTGGACTGAGACGCCCTTTAATAGAACTACAACCTGTAACAAACAGTGGACTGTATTCTAGAGACGCCCTTTAATAGAACTACAACCTGTAACAAACAGTGGACTGTATTCTAGAGACGCCCTTTAATAGAACTACAACCTGTAACAAACAGTGGACTGCATTCTAGAGACACCCTTTAATAGAACTACAACCTGTAACAAACAGTGGACTGAGATGCCCTTTAATAGAACTACAACCTGTAACAAACAGTGGACTGAGATGCCCTTTAATAGAACTACAACCTGTAACAAACAGTGGACTGAGACGCCCTTTAACAGAACTACAACCTGTAACAAACAGTGGACTGTATTCTAGAGACACCCTTTAATAGAACTACAACCTGTAACAAACAGTGGACTGAGATGCCCTTTAATAGAACTACAACCTGTAACAAACAGTGGACTGTATTCTAGAGACGCCCTTTAATAGAACTACAACCTGTAACAAACAGTGGACTGAGACGCCCTTTAATAGAACTACAACCTGTAACAAACAGTGGACTGAGACGCCCTTTAATAGAACTACAACCTGTAACAAACAGTGGACTGAGACGCCCTTTAATAGAACTACAACCTGTAACAAACAGTGGACTGTATTCTAGAGACGCCCTTTAATAGAACTACAACCTGTAACAAACAGTGGACTGTATTCTAGAGACGCCCTTTAATAGAACTACAACCTGTAACAAACAGTGGACTGAGACGCCCTTTAATAGAACTACAACCTGTAACAAACAGTGGACTGTATTCTTAGAGACGCCCTTTAATAGAACTACAACCTGTAACAAACAGTGGACTGTATTCTAGAGATGCCCTTTAATAGAACTACAACCTGTAACAAACAGTGGACTGAGACACCCTTTAATAGAACTACAACCTGTAACAAACAGTGGACTGAGACGCCCTTTAATAGAACTACAATCTGTAACTAACAGTGGACTGTATTCTAGAGACACCCTTTAATAGAACTACAACCTGTAACAAACAGTGGACTGTATTCTAGAGACACCCTTTAATAGAACTACAACCTGTAACAAACAGTGGACTGAGATGCCCTTTAATAGAACTACAACCTGTAACAAACAGTGGACTGAGACGCCCTTTAATAGAACTACAACCTGTAACAAACAGTGGACTGAGACGCCCTTTAATAGAACTACAACCTGTAACAAACAGTGGACTGTATTCTAGAGACGTCCTTTAATAGAACTACAACCTGTAACAAACAGTGGACTGAGACGCCCTTTAATAGAACTACAACCTGTAACAAACAGTGGACTGAGACGCCCTTTAATAGAACTACAACCTGTAACAAACAGTGGACTGAGACACCCTTTAATAGAACTACAACCTGTAACAAACAGTGGACTGAGACGCCCTTTAACAGAACTACAACCTGTAACAAACAGTGGACTGTATTCTAGAGACACCCTTTAATAGAACTACAACCTGTAACAAACAGTGGACTGTATTCTAGAGACACCCTTTAATAGAACTACAACCTGTAACAAACAGTGGACTGAGACGCCCTTTAATAGAACTACAACCTGTAACAAACAGTGGACTGTATTCTAGAGACGCCCTTTAATAGAACTACAACCTGTAACAAACAGTGGACTGAGACGCCCTTTAACAGAACTACAACCTGTAACAAACAGTGGACTGAGATGCCCTTTAATAGAACTACAACCTGTAACAAACAGTGGACTGTATTCTAGAGACACCCTTTAATAGAACTACAACCTGTAACAAACAGTGGACTGCATTCTAGAGAAGCCCTTTAATAGAACTACAACCTGTAACAAACAGTGGACTGTATTATAGAGACACCCTTTAATAGAACTACAACCTGTAACAAACAGTGGACTGAGATGCCCTTTAATAGAACTACAACCTGTAACAAACAGTGGACTGTATTCTAGAGACTCCCTTTAATAGAACTACAACCTGTAACAAACAGTGGACTGCATTCTAGAGATGCCCTTTAATAGAACTACAACCTGTAACAAACAGTGGACTGTATTCTAGAGACGCCCTTTAATAGAACTACAACCTGTAACAAACAGTGGACTGTATTCTAGAGAAACCCTTTAATAGAACTACAACCTGTAACAAACAGTGGACTGAGACACCCTTTAATAGAACTACAACCTGTAACAAACAGTGGACTGAGACACCCTTTAACAGAACTACAACCTGTAACAAACAGTGGACTGTATTCTAGAGACGCCCTTTAATAGAACTACAACCTGTAACAAACAGTGGACTGAGACGCCCTTTAATAGAACTACAACCTGTAACAAACAGTGGACTGTATTCTAGAGACGCCCTTTAATAGAACTACAACCTGTAACAAACAGTGGACTGTATTCTAGAGACGCCCTTTAATAGAACTACAACCTGTAACAAACAGTGGACTGTATTCTAGAGATGCCCTTTAATAGAACTACAACCTGTAACAAACAGTGGACTGAGACGCCCTTTAATAGAACTACAACCTGTAACAAACAGTGGACTGAGACACCCTTTAATAGAACTACAACCTGTAACAAACAGTGGACTGAGGCTCCCTTTAATAGAACTACAACCTGTAACAAACAGTGGACTGAGACGCCCTTTAATAGAACTACAACCTGTAACAAACAGTGGACTGAGACGCCCTTTAATAGAACTACAACCTGTAACAAACAGTGGACTGAGACGCCCTTTAATAGAACTACAACCTGTAACAAACAGTGGACTGTATTCTAGAGACGCCCTTTAATAGAACTACAACCTGTAACAAACAGTGGACTGAGACGCCCTTTAATAGAACTACAACCTGTAACAAACAGTGGACTGTATTCTAGAGATGCCCTTTAATAGAACTACAACCTGTAACAAACAGTGGACTGAGACACCCTTTAATAGAACTACAACCTGTAACAAACAGTGGACTGAGACACCCTTTAATAGAACTACAACCTGTAACAAACAGTGGACTGAGACGCCCTTTAATAGAACTACAACCTGTAACAAACAGTGGACTGTATTCTAGAGACACCCTTTAATAGAACTACAACCTGTAACAAACAGTGGACTGAGACACCCTTTAATAGAACTACAACCTGTAACAAACAGTGGACTGAGGCGCCCTTTAATAGAACTACAACCTGTAACAAACAGTGGACTGTATTCTAGAGACACCCTTTAATAGAACTACAACCTGTAACAAACAGTGGACTGAGACACCCTTTAATAGAACTACAACCTGTAACAAACAGTGGACTGCATTCTAGAGACGCCCTTTAACAGAACTACAACCTGTAACAAACAGTGGACTGAGACGCCCTTTAATAGAACTACAACCTGTAACAAACAGTGGACTGAGACGCCCTTTAACAGAACTACAACCTGTAACAAACAGTGGACTGAGACACCCTTTAATAGAACTACAACCTGTAACAAACAGTGGACTGTATTCTAGAGACACCCTTTAATAGAACTACAACCTGTAACAAACAGTGGACTGTATTCTAGAGACACCCTTTAATAGAACTACAACCTGTAACAAACAGTGGACTGTATTCTAGAGACACCCTTTAATAGACCTACAACCTGTAACAAACAGTGGACTGAGACGCCCTTTAATAGAACTACAACCTGTAACAAACAGTGGACTGAGACGCCCTTTAATAGAACTACAACCTGTAACAAACAGTGGACTGAGACGCCCTTTAACAGAACTACAACCTGTAACAAACAGTGGACTGTATTCTAGAGATGCCCTTTAATAGAACTACAACCTGTAACAAACAGTGGACTGAGACGCCCTTTAATAGAACTACAACCTGTAACAAACAGTGGACTGAGACGCCCTTTAATAGAACTACAACCTGTAACAAACAGTGGACTGAGACGCCCTTTAATAGAACTACAACCTGTAACAAACAGTGGACTGAGACGCCCTTTAAAAGAACTACAACCTGTAACAAACAGTGGACTGAGACGCCCTTTAACAGAACTACAACCTGTAACAAACAGTGGACTGAGACACCCTTTAATAGAACTACAACCTGTAACAAACAGTGGACTGAGACGCCCTTTAACAGAACTACAACCTGTAACAAACAGTGGACTGAGACACCCTTTAATAGAACTACAACCTGTAACAAACAGTGGACTGTATTCTAGAGATGCCCTTTAATAGAACTACAACCTGTAACAAACAGTGGACTGAGACGCCCTTTAATAGAACTACAACCTGTAACAAACAGTGGACTGTATTCTAGAGACGCCCTTTAATAGAACTACAACCTGTAACAAACAGTGGACTGAGACGCCCTTTAATAGAACTACAACCTGTAACAAACAGTGGACTGTATTCTAGAGACGCCCTTTAATAGAACTACAACCTGTAACAAACAGTGGACTGCATTCTAGAGACGCCCTTTAATAGAACTACAACCTGTAACAAACAGTGGACTGAGACGCCCTTTAATAGAACTACAACCTGTAACAAACAGTGGACTGAGATGCCCTTTAATAGAACTACAACCTGTAACAAACAGTGGACTGAGACGCCCTTTAATAGAACTACAACCTGTAACAAACAGTGGACTGAGACGCCCTTTAATAGAACTACAACCTGTAACAAACAGTGGACTGAGATGCCCTTTAATAGAACTACAACCTGTAACAAACAGTGGACTGAGACGCCCTTTAATAGAACTACAACCTGTAACAAACAGTGGACTGAGACGCCCTTTAATAGAACTACAACCTGTAACAAACAGTGGACTGTATTCTAGAGACGCCCTTTAATAGAACTACAACCTGTAACAAACAGTGGACTGTATTCTAGAGACGCCCTTTAATAGAACTACAACCTGTAACAAACAGTGGACTGAGATGCCCTTTAATAGAACTACAACCTGTAACAAACAGTGGACTGAGACGCCCTTTAATAGAACTACAACCTGTAACAAACAGTGGACTGTATTCTAGAGACGCCCTTTAATAGAACTACAACCTGTAACAAACAGTGGACTGTATTCTAGAGACGCCCTTTAATAGAACTACAACCTGTAACAAACAGTGGACTGCATTCTAGAGACGCCCTTTAATAGAACTACAACCTGTAACAAACAGTGGACTGAGATGCCCTTTAATAGAACTACAACCTGTAACAAACAGTGGACTGAGACACCCTTTAATAGAACTACAACCTGTAACAAACAGTGGACTGTATTCTAGAGACGCCCTTTAATAGAACTACAACCTGTAACAAACAGTGGACTGTATTCTAGAGACGCCCTTTAATAGAACTACAACCTGTAACAAACAGTGGACTGAGACGCCCTTTAATAGAACTACAACCTGTAACAAACAGTGGACTGAGACGCCCTTTAATAGAACTACAACCTGTAACAAACAGTGGACTGTATTCTAGAGACGCCCTTTAATAGAACTACAACCTGTAACAAACAGTGGACTGAGACGCCCTTTAATAGAACTACAACCTGTAACAAACAGTGGACTGTATTCTAGAGACGCCCTTTAATAGAACTACAACCTGTAACAAACAGTGGACTGAGACACCATTTAATAGAACTACAACCTGTAACAAACAGTGGACTGTATTCTAGAGACACCCTTTAATAGAACTACAACCTGTAACAAACAGTGGACTGAGACACCCTTTAATAGAACTACAACCTGTAACAAACAGTGGACTGTATTCTAGAGATGCCCTTTAATAGAACTACAACCTGTAACAAACAGTGGACTGAGACGCCCTTTAATAGAACTACAACCTGTAACAAACAGTGGACTGTATTCTAGAGACGCCCTTTAACAGAACTACAACCTGTAACAAACAGTGGACTGTATTCTAGAGACGCCCTTTAATAGAACTACAACCTGTAACAAACAGTGGACTGAGACGCCCTTTAATAGAACTACAACCTGTAACAAACAGTGGACTGAGATGCCCTTTAATAGAACTACAACCTGTAACAAACAGTGGACTGAGACGCCCTTTAACAGAACTACAACCTGTAACAAACAGTGGACTGTATTCTAGAGAAGCCCTTTAATAGAACTACAACCTGTAACAAACAGTGGACTGTATTCTAGAGACACCCTTTAATAGAACTACAACCTGTAACAAACAGTGGACTGTATTCTAGAGACGCCCTTTAATAGAACTACAACCTGTAACAAACAGTGGACTGAGACGCCCTTTAATAGAACTACAACCTGTAACAAACAGTGGACTGAGATGCCCTTTAATAGAACTACAACCTGTAACAAACAGTGGACTGAGACGCCCTTTAACAGAACTACAACCTGTAACAAACAGTGGACTGTATTCTAGAGAAGCCCTTTAATAGAACTACAACCTGTAACAAACAGTGGACTGAGATGCCCTTTAATAGAACTACAACCTGTAACAAACAGTGGACTGAGACGCCCTTTAACAGAACTACAACCTGTAACAAACAGTGGACTGAGACGCCCTTTAATAGAACTACAACCTGTAACAAACAGTGGACTGTATTCTAGAGACGCCCTTTAATAGAACTACAACCTGTAACAAACAGTGGACTGTATTCTAGAGACGCCCTTTAATAGAACTACAACCTGTAACAAACAGTGGACTGAGACGCCCTTTAATAGAACTACAACCTGTAACAAACAGTGGACTGAGACGCCCTTTAATAGAACTACAACCTGTAACAAACAGTGGACTGTATTCTAGAGACGCCCTTTAATAGAACTACAACCTGTAACAAACAGTGGACTGAGACGCCCTTTAATAGAACTACAACCTGTAACAAACAGTGGACTGAGACGCCCTTTAATAGAACTACAACCTGTAACAAACAGTGGACTGAGACGCCCTTTAATAGAACTACAACCTGTAACAAACAGTGGACTGTATTCTAGAGACGTCCTTTAATAGAACTACAACCTGTAACAAACAGTGGACTGTATTCTAGAGACGCCCTTTAACAGAACTACAACCTGTAACAAACAGTGGACTGAGACGCCCTTTAATAGAACTACAACCTGTAACAAACAGTGGACTGAGATGCCCTTTAATAGAACTACAACCTGTAACAAACAGTGGACTGCATTCTAGAGACGCCCTTTAATAGAACTACAACCTGTAACAAACAGTGGACTGAGACGCCCTTTAACAGAACTACAACCTGTAACAAACAGTGGACTGAGATGCCCTTTAATAGAACTACAACCTGTAACAAACAGTGGACTGAGACGCCCTTTAATAGAACTACAACCTGTAACAAACAGTGGACTGTATTCTAGAGACACCCTTTAATAGAACTACAACCTGTAACAAACAGTGGACTGTATTCTAGAGACGCCCTTTAATAGAACTACAACCTGTAACAAACAGTGGACTGTATTCTAGAGACACCCTTTAATAGAACTACAACCTGTAACAAACAGTGGACTGTATTCTAGAGACGCCCTTTAATAGAACTACAACCTGTAACAAACAGTGGACTGAGACACCCTTTAATAGAACTACAACCTGTAACAAACAGTGGACTGAGACACCCTTTAATAGAACTACAACCTGTAACAAACAGTGGACTGTATTCTAGAGACGCCCTTTAATAGAACTACAACCTGTAACAAACAGTGGACTGAGACGCCCTTTAATAGAACTACAACCTGTAACAAACAGTGGACTGCATTCTAGAGACGCCCTTTAATAGAACTACAACCTGTAACAAACAGTGGACTGTATTCTAGAGACGCCCTTTAATAGAACTACAACCTGTAACAAACAGTGGACTGAGACGCCCTTTAATAGAACTACAACCTGTAACAAACAGTGGACTGTATTCTAGAGACGCCCTTTAATAGAACTACAACCTGTAACAAACAGTGGACTGTATTCTAGAGACACCCTTTAATAGAACTACAACCTGTAACAAACAGTGGACTGTATTCTAGAGATGCCCTTTAACAGAACTACAACCTGTAACAAACAGTGGACTGAGACGCCCTTTAACAGAACTACAACCTGTAACAAACAGTGGACTGAGACGCCCTTTAATAGAACTACAACCTGTAACAAACAGTGGACTGAGATGCCCTTTAATAGAACTACAACCTGTAACAAACAGTGGACTGTATTCTAGAGACGCCCTTTAACAGAACTACAACCTGTAACAAACAGTGGACTGAGACGCCCTTTAATAGAACTACAACCTGTAACAAACAGTGGACTGAGACGCCCTTCAATAGAACTACAACCTGTAACAAACAGTGGACTGAGACGCCCTTTAATAGAACTACAACCTGTAACAAACAGTGGACTGAGACGCCCTTTAATAGAACTACAACCTGTAACAAACAGTGGACTGAGACACCCTTTAACAGAACTACAACCTGTAACAAACAGTGGACTGAGACGCCCTTTAATAGAACTACAACCTGTAACAAACAGTGGACTGAGACACCCTATAATAGAACTACAACCTGTAACAAACAGTGGACTGCATTCTAGAGACGCCCTTTAATAGAACTACAACCTGTAACAAACAGTGGACTGAGACGCCCTTTAATAGAACTACAACCTGTAACAAACAGTGGACTGCATTCTAGAGACGCCCTTTAATAGAACTACAACCTGTAACAAACAGTGGACTGAGACGCCCTTTAATAGAACTACAACCTGTAACAAACAGTGGACTGTATTCTAGAGACGCCCTTTAATAGAACTACAACCTGTAACAAACAGTGGACTGTATTCTAGAGACGCCCTTTAATAGAACTACAACCTGTAACAAACAGTGGACTGAGACGCCCTTTAATAGAACTACAACCTGTAACAAACAGTGGACTGTATTCTAGAGACGCCCTTTAATAGAACTACAACCTGTAACAAACAGTGGACTGAGACGCCCTTTAATAGAACTACAACCTGTAACAAACAGTGGACTGAGACGCCCTTTAATAGAACTACAACCTGTAACAAACAGTGGACTGAGACGCCCTTTAATAGAACTAAAACCTGTAACAAACAGTGGACTGTATTCTAGAGACGCCCTTTAATAGAACTACAACCTGTAACAAACAGTGGACTGTATTCTAGAGACGCCCTTTAATAGAACTACAACCTGTAACAAACAGTGGACTGTATTCTAGAGATGCCCTTTAATAGAACTACAACCTGTAACAAACAGTGGACTGAGACGCCCTTTAATAGAACTACAACCTGTAACAAACAGTGGACTGTATTCTAGAGAAGCCCTTTAATAGAACTACAACCTGTAACAAACAGTGGACTGAGACGCCCTTTAATAGAACTACAACCTGTAACAAACAGTGGACTGAGATGCCCTTTAATAGAACTAAAACCTGTAACAAACAGTGGACTGAGACGCCCTTTAACAGAACTACAACCTGTAACAAACAGTGGACTGAGACGCCCTTTAATAGAACTACAACCTGTAACAAACAGTGGACTGAGACGCCCTTTAATAGAACTACAACCTGTAACAAACAGTGGACTGAGATGCCCTTTAATAGAACTACAACCTGTAACAAACAGTGGACTGAGACGCCCTTTAATAGAACTACAACCTGTAACAAACAGTGGACTGAGATGCCCTTTAATAGAACTACAACCTGTAACAAACAGTGGACTGAGACGCCCTTTAATAGAACTACAACCTGTAACAAACAGTGGACTGAGATGCCCTTTAATAGAACTACAACCTGTAACAAACAGTGGACTGTATTCTAGAGATGCCCTTTAATAGAACTACAACCTGTAACAAACAGTGGACTGTATTCTAGAGATGCCCTTTAATAGAACTACAACCTGTAACAAACAGTGGACTGAGATGCCCTTTAATAGAACTACAACCTGTAACAAACAGTGGACTGCATTCTAGAGATGTCCTTTAATAGAACTACAACCTGTAACAAACAGTGGACTGTATTCTAGAGACGCCCTTTAATAGAACTACAACCTGTAACAAACAGTGGACTGTATTCTAGAGACGCCCTTTAATAGAACTACAACCTGTAACAAACAGTGGACTGAGACACCCTTTAATAGAACTACAACCTGTAACAAACAGTGGACTGTATTCTAGAGACGCCCTTTAATAGAACTACAACCTGTAACAAACAGTGGACTGAGACGCCCTTTAATAGAACTACAACCTGTAACAAACAGTGGACTGAGACGCCCTTTAATAGAACTACAACCTGTAACAAACAGTGGACTGAGATGCCCTTTAATAGAACTACAACCTGTAACAAACAGTGGACTGAGACGCCCTTTAATAGAACTACAACCTGTAACAAACAGTGGACTGTATTCTAGAGATGCCCTTTAATAGAACTACAACCTGTAACAAACAGTGGACTGAGATGCCCTTTAATAGAACTACAATCTGTAACAAACAGTGGACTGAGACACCATTTAATAGAACTACAACCTGTAACAAACAGTGGACTGAGACGCCCTTTAATAGAACTACAACCTGTAACAAACAGTGGACTGTATTCTAGAGATGCCCTTTAATAGAACTACAACCTGTAACAAACAGTGGACTGTATTCTAGAGACGCCCTTTAATAGAACTACAACCTGTAACAAACAGTGGACTGAGACACCCTTTAATAGAACTACAACCTGTAACAAACAGTGGACTGAGACGCCCTTTAATAGAACTACAACCTGTAACAAACAGTGGACTGTATTCTTAGAGACGCCCGTTAATAGAACTACAACCTGTAACAAACAGTGGACTGTATTCTAGAGACGCCCTTTAATAGAACTACAACCTGTAACAAACAGTGGACTGTATTCTAGAGACGCCCTTTAATAGAACTACAACCTGTAACAAACAGTGGACTGTATTCTAGAGACGCCCTTTAATAGAACTACAACCTGTAACAAACAGTGGACTGTATTCTAGAGATGCCCTTTAATAGAACTACAACCTGTAACAAACAGTGGACTGAGACACCCTTTAATAGAACTACAACCTGTAACAAACAGTGGACTGTATTCTAGAGATGCCCTTTAATAGAACTACAACCTGTAACAAACAGTGGACTGAGACGCCCTTTAATAGAACTACAACCTGTAACAAACAGTGGACTGTATTCTAGAGACACCCTTTAATAGAACTACAACCTGTAACAAACAGTGGACTGTATTCTAGAGACGCCCTTTAATAGAACTACAACCTGTAACAAACAGTGGACTGAGAAGCCCTTTAATAGAACTACAACCTGTAACAAACAGTGGACTGTATTCTAGAGACGCCCTTTAATAGAACTACAACCTGTAACAAACAGTGGACTGTATTCTAGAGAAGCCCTTTAATAGAACTACAACCTGTAACAAACAGTGGACTGCATTCTAGAGACGCCCTTTAATAGAACTACAACCTGTAACAAACAGTGGACTGAGACACCATTTAATAGAACTACAACCTGTAACAAACAGTGGACTGTATTCTAGAGACGCCCTTTAATAGAACTACAACCTGTAACAAACAGTGGACTGTATTCTAGAGATGCCCTTTAATAGAACTACAACCTGTAACAAACAGTGGACTGAGACACCCTTTAATAGAACTACAACCTGTAACAAACAGTGGACTGAGATGCCCTTTAATAGAACTACAACCTGTAACAAACAGTGGACTGTATTCTAGAGACGCCCTTTAATAGAACTACAACCTGTAACAAACAGTGGACTGAGACGCCCTTTAATAGAACTACAACCTGTAACAAACAGTGGACTGTATTCTAGAGAAGCCCTTTAATAGAACTACAACCTGTAACAAACAGTGGACTGTATTCTAGAGACGCCCTTTAATAGAACTACAACCTGTAACAAACAGTGGACTGTATTCTAGAGACGCCCTTTAATAGAACTACAACCTGTAACAAACAGTGGACTGTATTCTAGAGACGCCCTTTAATAGAACTACAACCTGTAACAAACAGTGGACTGTATTCTAGAGACGCCCTTTAATAGAACTACAACCTGTAACAAACAGTGGACTGAGACGCCCTTTAATAGAACTACAACCTGTAACAAACAGTGGACTGTATTCTAGAGACGCCCTTTAATAGAACTACAACCTGTAACAAACAGTGGACTGAGACGCCCTTTAATAGAACTACAACCTGTAACAAACAGTGGACTGAGACGCCCTTTAATAGAACTACAACCTGTAACAAACAGTGGACTGAGACACCCTTTAACAGAACTACAACCTGTAACAAACAGTGGACTGAGACGCCCTTTAATAGAACTACAACCTGTAACAAACAGTGGACTGAGACGCCCTTTAATAGAACTACAACCTGTAACAAACAGTGGACTGAGACACCCTTTAATAGAACTACAACCTGTAACAAACAGTGGACTGAGACGCCCTTTAATAGAACTACAACCTGTAACAAACAGTGGACTGAGACGCCCTTTAATAGAACTACAACCTGTAACAAACAGTGGACTGTATTCTAGAGACGCCCTTTAATAGAACTACAACCTGTAACAAACAGTGGACTGTATTCTAGAGACGCCCTTTAATAGAACTACAACCTGTAACAAACAGTGGACTGAGACGCCCTTTAATAGAACTACAACCTGTAACAAACAGTGGACTGTATTCTAGAGGCGCCCTTTAATAGAACTACAACCTGTAACAAACAGTGGACTGTATTCTAGAGATGCCCTTTAATAGAACTACAACCTGTAACAAACAGTGGACTGTATTCTAGAGACGCCCTTTAATAGAACTACAACCTGTAACAAACAGTGGACTGAGATGCCCTTTAATAGAACTACAACCTGTAACAAACAGTGGACTGTATTCTAGAGACGCCCTTTAATAGAACTACAACCTGTAACAAACAGTGGACTGAGACGCCCTTTAATAGAACTACAACCTGTAACAAACAGTGGACTGTATTCTAGAGACGCCCTTTAATAGAACTACAACCTGTAACAAACAGTGGACTGAGACACCCTTTAATAGAACTACAACCTGTAACAAACAGTGGACTGAGACGCCCTTTAATAGAACTACAACCTGTAACAAACAGTGGACTGAGACGCCCTTTAATAGAACTACTGTGTGAATGTGTTGTCACTTAGAATGTATGTGTTACCACCCTAGAGTCTTCAACTAGTCATAATCACTTAGAATGTTAGAGTTACCACCCTAGAGTCTTCAACTAGTCATAATCACTTAGAATGTATGTGTTACCACCCTAGAGTCTTCAACTAGTCATAATCACTTAGAATGTTAGAGTTACCACCCTAGAGTCTTCAACTAGTCATAATCACTTAGAATGTATGTGTTGTCACCCTAGAGTCTTCAACTAGTCATAATCACTTAGAATGTATGAGTTACCACCCTAGAGTCTTCAACTAGTCATAATCACTTAGAATGTATGTGTTGTTACCCGAGAGTCTTCAACTAGTCATAATCACTTAGA